>NW_003020055.1:308717-392405 GCF_000006335.3 Candida tropicalis MYA-3404 | reverse complement strand
TTGAATTGGTCACATCTCCAGAGTTTTATGAAAGAATTGTTGCTCAAGATTTACAATTTGTTAAACCAACTGAAGCTCAAATTACCGAGTTGGCTGATTTGACGGATCGAGGTATGGAGAAGGTTGAAACTTTCATTAACAATTCCTGTGATCTGGTTGATATTTCAACATTATTTAAAACAAATAAGCCAAAGAAACCTAACAAGACCAAGAAAAATCAACAATATCCATCCCAAAACACCCAGCCACCACCACCACCACCACAGAGAATGCCATCTTATGAGCAACCACATAATTCACAACATAATCCACAACAATATCACCACAATCAACAGCAACATCAACATCAACAACAACAGCATCCTCATCCTCATCCTCATCAGCAGCAGCAACAGCCATATCATCAACCAAATACATCTATATCATCACTTGATAGCGTACCAACCAACAAATTCAGCCCAACAATAAATATGAGTGAAGAATCACATACACCTCATAGTGTTGAGTCAAATGGTAATGGAGTTTTATTTTCAACACATTTTGAAGATTTAAAATTCGATAATGGTGCAGAAATTGATTCCATTTGGTTGCAAATGTTGAACTCTAAAACTCATCATCAAAATGATGGTTTCAATGGAGCTGCTGGTACAAATAATGGCCCAATGAATACATCAACGTTCAATAATATGAATAATGATTCATCTAATTTACATCATAATAATATGCATGGTGTTGGACATGGTCAATATTTTGATGCGAATTTGAATGTTGGTCAATCGATGAACAATGTATTTGGAAATCGTATGCCACCCCAACAGTTTAATCCAACAACCAATCAAGCACAAGATGCTACTCCTAATGTCAACATTGAAGATAATAATAATACTAATAATAATACTTATAATAATAATATTAACAATAGTACGGCTGGTTCTAATAGTGGAAATGCAGTATATTTTGATTTGTTTGATGAATTTCCTTTAAATCCTTTAGTTTAGCTTAATTTGTTTCTGTTTTTATTTTGTTTTGCTTTACTTCTTTATCGTTAATATTTAATATTATATATATATATATATACTCATTCATTTCTATGCAATTAATTTTATATTTCGTATTCAGTATATCTTTTAGGATCAGCAAAAAAAAAAATCGTACCACCCGTAAATTTCCGTTTTGGGAAATTTTCCGTTGCGGAGGCAAACACAAATGAAGAAAAAAAAATTTTTTCTTTGGCGAACCGAAATCACGGGATTCACAAAAAAAAAAAAAAAAAAAGAAAAAGTCATTTTTTTCATCAAACAATCAATCAATCATCAAGTACCCATTAGTCAATCAAGTAACCATCCATCTATCTATCCAATCATTCATTATCATCGTCCATCATAACTACTTATCGTGATGTCATTTTTACCACCCAAAATACCAGCTAGTTTCATCCATGAATCAATGCAAAATCATGGAGGTGCTAACCAACAAGGAAATAATACCAATAATGGTCAATCAGGAGATCAAACAAAGAAAAGAAAAAGAATAAGTTCAGTTTGTACTAACTGTAGAAGACGTAAGATAAAATGTAATAGGGAATATCCATGTTCAAATTGTGTTAAAGCTAAACGTCAAACAAGTTGTGTTTATGATGATGGGATTATTCATACTGCTACTACTACTAATGCTAGTAGTACAAATGAGAATAAGAATAAAATGTCTTCAATACCTGAGAATAGTTCAAATTATTATTTGTCTAGTGTTAGAACTCCAATTAAGTTTGATAAGGATGTGACTTCAAATTCATCAGTGAACTATGATAATAATTCAAGAAAGAAATCAAAAACTAGTTCTATTTCAAGTCTGATTAGTAATGGTTCAAATATTAATGGAGATGATCAAAATAATATAACAATGAGTGAATTAGATATGTTGAAACAAAGATTAGAAAGTATTGAATCTAGAATTAATGGTGAAACAACTCCTATTCCATTAGTAGCTCCTCCATCAACAACAAATAATTCCAATAATGGTAATAATATTTTACCACCACCTGTTAAATTCAATAGTTTAAGTCCACAAAATAAACCTGAATCACTTATGTTCACACCACCTTGTCCAACTCCTCCTAGTACCATACCTCATCGTCCACCACCTTCAATGAATAGATTTCAAACAACTTATAATGTATCACATACTAGAGGGACCCCATCTCCTGGTATTCAATTACCCCCAATTAATGTAAGAGAACAAGATAACAGAAATAATAACAATATGATTCCAACAAATGTTTCATATAGTTCAGTATCCAATAATTCTGATCCATATTTCAAAACTCCGGATTCATCAGTTTCCAATAAGTCTCCTCATAATAGTATTAGTTCTGTTCGCACAGACACGAACAATACATTAATTGGAGTTAATCCATATTTGGATGAAAATGAAACAATTAATTTTTATGAAGGATATACTTCAATTTGTATTAAAGATTATCGAAGAATCAATCATGGTCCATTTGCCTGGAGTTCCTTAATGAAAAAGGATAAAGCGTTGAGTTTGTTATGGTTACATATTTGTAAATTGAAAGAGGAAAAGAGTCAACAAAATTTCATATTTGGACTGTCTGTTAGTGAAATTAATCAAGAAAATACGTCATTAGTAACATCCGAATCAAATGAAAGTGAAGTTAATTTTAAAAAGAAGACTTTAGAAAGTTTTGGATATAAAGATATTGTTCCATATGATGTGTTGAAGAAAAAACTCAAGAAAGAATTAAATCAAGTTTCATTACCCTTGGGATTAACTTTATATGAAGAACAAGTTAATGCTGAATTACAATTAGTTGATAGAATTCATCAGTTATTACCTAAACAAAAAGTTATTTGGAAATCTTTGGATAGATTTTTCTCTTTACTTTATCCATTCATGCCATTTATTGATGAATATGATTTCACTGATTCAATAAGTAAAATAATTGGATCCAAAAATTATAAAGATGAAAAGATTAAAGAAATTAAAGTTGAAAAACGATTAGATTTGGCATATTTGGGATTATTATTGATTGTTTTAAGATTAAGTTATTTATCATTATTTTCAAATAAAGAAAGTGTTAATGAAATGAGACTCAATTCAACTGATCCTTCAGAAGAAGCACAAGATTTGAAGTATTTAATTCAAAATCCAATTGGTATTTCATTTATTGATACTGCTCATTTATGTTTAAATCAATTTGATATTTTCCGAAAAGCTGCAATGTCAGTATTGCAACTTGCATTTTATTTACAATTATACCATGTGTTTGCACCTGAGGATGGAGATGACGGAGATGGAGCAGATACTTATGCTTTAAATGCAATGATTGTACAAATGGCGTATTCACTTGGGTTAAACAGAGATCCAGATAATTTCCCCGATGTCTTAAATAATAAACGAGAAAATAATATGGGAAGAAAGATTTGGCATTTTATGATTTTAACAGATATTCATCATTCTTATAGTTTTGGTAATCCAAGAACTATATGTGATCAATATTTTGATACAAAATTACCCTTTGTTGAAGAAGGAGCTGAAAATTTACGTGACAAGAAATTGGATAATTTTGTCACTCTGAATTTCCCTGGCTATTTGCCAGTTTATGATATTTTAAGTGATATTTTGAAATTAATTCTTAATGTATCAGGGAAAGTTAAAATGTCACAATTATGTAAATTATTAAGTGAATTTGAAACCAGTATTTATGAAAAATATGGTACTTTATCAGATTGTTTGAATCCAAAGAATTGTTCATTTAATCATATTTATGCTAGAAATATGCCAGTTAAATTATATATTTCTTTAAAATCATTTTTGGTTTCTGTTTATTTCCATATTTTCTTGTATTATGAAAAGAAAGATTTGAAATTGTCATATTTTTATTTGAAGAAAATCATTCAAATTGCTGCTACTGATATCATGCCTCATTATTTTGAATTATTAGGTAATAGTGAAGTTGTATGTGATATGGTTATAAATCCAAAATTGATTCAAATTATTCATAAATTAATCCAGGTTAATTTAGCATTAATATTGAGAGTTAATTTTTCAATTTATTATTTTAAAAATCAAGAAGATCATGGATTTAAATGTTCTAATGATGAAAAATATTATTCATATTATAAAGAATTATGTAAATTTTCATCAGGTTTAACAAGATGTGCGGAAGTTGGGGTAGCAGCGGTTTCAAAATTAAGTACAAGATATTATTATGCATGGAAAGTAACCAAAGCAAATAATTATTTATTGAAAAAGATAACAACTATGGAATTTTATGATAAAGAATCTAAAATGAGTAATAAATTAATGTTACCAAATTATTCAATTGAAGAAATTCAAGAATTAGGATTAATGTCAGAAATTGCATTATCAAAATTAGGTAAAACTAAAGTTATGGGTGATGAATTTTGTACTACTTGTACTTATAAAAATTTCAAATCTGATATGTCTACGACATCATCTGAAACAAATCAAACTCCAAATACTGCCACCACCATGAATAGCACCACCACCAACAATAATAATAATAACATCAGTAGTACTAATTCAAATTCTATGACAAGTATTTCTGATACGAGAAAATACACTAATGAATTTGGGCTAGATTTTGTTAATAATGAAGATATTGATAAGATTTGGTTACAAATGATTACCGATCAACAACAAAAACAAAAACAAAATGAACCTAATACACCTAATTTTTCAATGATGAATTCTCCATATGGTAATATTGCTACCCCAGGTAACAATGGTGGATTTAATAATGACATATTTGATCCTAATTCATTTGATATTTTAGTCGATATTGATCGTTTATTAAACAATGATGGATAAAGTCAAGAATATAATATAGTTTGTAATTTAATTTAGTTAATATTAATGTATTTATTTATTTATTTATATCTTAATGTGGAACCGGAAATATTGGGGATATCCGGTGGTTATTCATTTGATTCAAATTGATGCAAAATTATGGAAACAAGAAAAAAAAAAAAAGAAAATAACATTTAAACCTAAATAAATCACGTGCATCATCATATCGTTTTTACTATTTGTATAGATTGTAAGAGAATTCCATGAACCAATAGAAATGATTAAAGAGAATAACCACCGAATACGGATTACAGTTGAGAAGAAATGAGTGATAATAAAAGTTATGTAAACTATGACTAAACTTAACAACGAGCAATTAATTATTTTAGATGATAATTCAGATGATGATGATAATTCTTCTTCTTCTTTTTCATATATCTAGCAAATTCTTTCCTTCTTGTGCCCCCCCCCCCCCCCTCCAACTAACCCTTTTCCTTGTTTCCCCCAATTTCAAGATTTAACTTTTTTCTTTAATTTGGGGGATATTGATTATGATCATGATTATGAGTACAGTGTTTCTACTTTCAGTTCGTACCAAGTTCAAAGAAATTATTAATACTAGTGCGACAATTTAATTTATAGTAAAGGAGATTAATTGTTCATAGTAAATGGAGTCAAAATGTTCACACCAGCGGAAATAATACTTTCAAACTAGCTGCCCTTTTTTGTTCATACCATATATCATACATTTTCAGTATGAACAAATAGAGGTCACGTAATATGAACATTTTTTGCGCACTAGTATCAAAAATATTGACCGCCTTAATATGAACTTTTCTTTGCAAATAGTGCGAATAATTTTGACTCACTGATCTGAAAATTATGCTCAAACTAGCGCGAAATAAAACTGCAACGACTGTATAAGCAATGACAAATATTCACGAGTATGATTATATAGAAAAGATAAATTGCTTTTATTCTTTTTCCGTCTCTCCACCCCACCCACCACGGTTTTCATTATTTAGGTTGAGTTCACTCTTGATGAACATGAACAAAGGATTAAAGTGGAATTTGTTTAAAAAGAATAATATAACTATATAATGGATCGTTTTATTGTTTATTAGTAAGCATGAATTTATTATACTTTGAACAATCAATCAATCAATCAATCATCTGATTGTGTTCATGAAGTACAATTGACAATATTTAAACGAAAGAAAATAAAAACGGAAAACGGAAGAGAAGAGTAACAAGAAGAAGATGAATACGGATTTTGGTTTTTGGTTTTGATAGATGTCATTTAATTGTCAGGTATACCCGAGGTGTATAAGTTGATATATCTATCAAAATGGTAGTGCTCGTGGTAGCGTTTGCTGTGGTGGTGGTGGTGGTGGTGCTAATGGTAGAGGTGGTGATATGTGCATAAACGGCATGTACAATTCTTAAATGAAACCAACTATCCATCATTTGTAACCCTTTTTCTTTCTGTCTTACTTTCTTACTTACTTTGGTTAATTTTGTGTGGGATGGTCTTAACTCCTTTAACTGCTGCGGTACGAAGTTTATATAAATATAAATATATATATAATAGTTTAAAGATCTAGTAATAACCAACGAATAACACTGTCTTTCTTTCTTTCTTTTCTTTTCTTTTCTTTTCTTTTCTTTTCTTATAGAGTAGTCACTACCAGCAGTAATTTAAACCTTACATCTGTTACAACTATCATCAAACAGGATAACAATTGGTAGTCCCGTCCATTGATCTATCCCCCTTCCCCTTTACTCCCCAACTCCCTTTGTCTGACTCACTGCGTGCCCCGTTAAATCTTTCTCCACCACAAAGCCAACCAGCCAACAAAGAAAAAAAATTCAACGAGAGAAATAAAAATAAAAATAAAAATCTTTAATTACTAATCTTCTAATATTCTAATCTTGATTACCATCCAGATCACTACCAACTGTTTAACCACAACCATGCCAGCTGGAGATACACCTACTACCACAACATCTCACAAAACAAGAAACAAACCATCTTTATCTTGTACTAATTGTAGAAAAAGAAAAACAAAATGTGATAGAAAACAACCTTGTTCCTCATGTGTTAAGAAAATAAATTTAGCTTATTCATGTGTTTACGATCACGTTCCTAACCTTAAAAACCATCCTAGTCAACTTCAAAATACTCCTGATCCTGATTATTCATTTTCACCTATAGTCCCACCTCATAGTGCCACGATTCAAACAACATCTACGACAAATACTCCAAATATTCATACAGCTACTTCTTTTGCAAATTCAATTTCATCCCCTATTGAACCACTACGAAAAAGACATCGACTGTTAAATTATAATATCATAGAATCAGATAATCCCGCTTATGAAGAAATACTTAGACTACGAAAGAAAATAGCTGAATTGGAAGAAACTCTACTGACACAAAATACACCGAATGGAACTCCAATAACAAATGGGAATAACAACTCAGCAAAACAAATCAAAAATGATATCTATAAAGAAATATTGTCCCCTACAGGTCCAAGTTGTCCAAATCCAATAGTTGATGATGATGACGTTATGAATTTTTATGATGGTTATACACCAATACAGATTAAACGTAATATTAGAAGAGTTAATTATGGTCCATTATCTTGGATTGCTTTGATGAAAAAAGATCCTGCTTTATGTTTGGCTTGGAAAGCATTACTTAGTAAAGGTTCCTATTGTATTATTACTAATAAATGGCCACAACTAAATTCAGAAAATATTGCTTTATTAAATACTCCTCAAAGTTTAAGTGAAGAAAATAATTCAAATTACATGGATAAAATCTTCAAGAAAAGAGTATTGGAATTTGAAGGTTATGATGAAGTTGTTCCTTATAAATCAATGGTTAAAAAAGGTGAGGCTGATGAAGAAGTTGAAGATGAATCAACTAAATCAACTACTCCTAATAAAAATGGGCCAGTTTTAAATTTCACACAAATTACTTTAGCTAAATCGATATTCGACGGACGAATCAATCCAGAATTACATTTGATTAATAAAATTAAACAAATAATACCCAGAAAGAAAGTATTTTGGACTTTAATGGATAGATTTTTCACCGATGTATACCCATATTTCCCATTTGTTGATGAAGAATTATTCAAAAAAGAATTACTGAGAATTGTTGGACCAAAAAGTTATGATGATGTTCCATTTGATAGCATTAGAATTGAAAAGAAATTAGATTTAGCAAATATTGCCATTTGTTTTATTTTATTAAGATTGACATATTTATCATTTTTCAACAATAGAAATTGTATCAATGAATATATCATGAATTCAGAAGAAGATTCTGTGGCTAAATTCATCATGCTGAATCCAATCAATTTATCCGCTATTGAAGTGGCAGAATCATGTATTCAATGTTTCCAATTCACTAGAAAATCCAACATGACTGTGTTTCAAGCCATGTTGTATATGAGAATTTATAGAAATCATGCACCAGAAGAAAGTGATGGTATTGACGGGGGTGATTCTCAAGTGGGTACTGCCTTGTTGGTACAAATGGCTTATTCTTTAGGTCTTAATCGTGAACCAGATAAATTGGATGTTTGTAATGATGAAAGAATCAATCATTTGGGTAGAAAAATGTGGAATTTTTTGATGAGATCTGATTTAACTCAATGTTATACATTAGGTAATCCAACTAGTATTGATGCTAGACATTATGATGTTAGACCTCCATTTGTTCATGACAGCAATGCTAGTATTGAAGATCGAGAAATGGAAATTGCTATTGTTGATACATTTGTATACTTGAATTCTGAATTGGATTCCATGAGAAAGATGTTGGATTATGTTTTGGATATTAATAACTATGCCAAAGTCAATGATATTACTAGAGATTTACATGAATTTGAAGTTATCTTACATGATTTTTTCAATGTTATTGGTAATCCAGATGCTTGTAAAGTTAGAACTGACAGAGAAAGTATCATTCAGTATTATCATGTTGTTAAATTAAGAATCTTTTTATCGATGAAAACCGCTTTGACTTCACTTTATTATCATGTTTATTTACATTATGAGAAGAATTTTAATAGTGAATTGTCATTTTTCTATCTTTTGAAAATGTATTATATCATTAGAGAAGACTTGATTCCTGCAATTGGCCATACATTATTAGGAAGATACAGTTCAAGAGGGTTGTTTCTTAATCCAAACATGCAATTGGCATTACATAAAATCAATCAAATTAATTTATCATGTATAATCAGAGTCAGTTATTTAGCAAGAATGTTTGAAATTAATCCCGATCATCAAACCAAAATGCAAACAGATAAAGTGTATGCTGAACATTTTGAAAAATTGAATAGTTTACTTAAGAATATTCGAAAAACTGGTGATTTGGTAAGAATTATCATGGAAAGATTGGGTACCAAGTATTATTATTCCTGGAGAATAGCTAAAGCTCATAGAGGTTTGTTTGATGTTTTAAGTGAACCAGAAAATTATGATAAATATCTTGGTGGAATTAAGAAAATCAAAGCATTTCAATTCACTCCTAAACAATTGAATGAATTGGATCAACTGATTAGAATGTTGGGTAAATGTGCTGAAAAATTGGTTACATTTGAAGATCGTGTTGATGTTCCTATTAATTTCGACATGCCTATGAAAGAAAAGAAAGATAACCAGCAATTCACTGTTCCAACAATAAATGGTAATCCATCTAATGTTGTCAATAATTTGCATCAAAACACAACAGCTACTACATGTACCAATGCCAACACTGCTGTTCATACCACAAATGTTAATAACAATCCAGGAACACCGTCCATCATCACACCATTTTCATCTATTGGATCACCAAGAATGGAAACTGAAAGCACCAGTAATTATGTTGATCAAATGTGGTTACTGATGATGGCCATGAAATATGATCCAAACTTGGATAGTGCTATTCCAGATCTGAATAATTCATGTGATAATGAAAGTTGTCCAGTTGATTTGAATACTCGTGATAATGGAGAAATTATCAATACAAACACCACTGGTGTTGTAAAGAACCCATTATTGCAACAACAAGAACAACTTACAGCACAACAACAATTCTTGCAACAACAATTTTCTAGACAAATGCAAACGGCTCAAGAAAATGGAACTGGTGGGTTTTACCTTGATTCTGAATTTGATATCATGGGTGATTACTTTTTTGAATAATTCTTGTAAATAGATTTTTCCTTTTCAATATTATAATTTTTCATTTTCATTTTTTAGCAAATGAAAGTAAAACTTCATCTTCTGGACCAAACTGAATTAATTGATCATCTTTAACTTGTTGAAGACAATTAGTTGCCATTTCTTCATTTTCAAATTCAATAAATGCTAAATTCTTAACTTTAACCACACGAATATTTTCAAATCCATTAAAATCATTAAAGAATTCTTCTAATTCATCAAATTTATTAATATTTTGTAATAATAATATATGATTAGATGGTAATTCTTTCCATTCATTTAACATATCTAATTTCTTCTTTGTCTTTGTTTTCAATTTACTATTATCTTTATTTCCATTATCTTCTAATTTTCTTTTCTTTGAAGTTTTCAATGATTTATTTTGTTTTCTTTCACGTATTATTTCATCTGATTCAACAATATCTGAATTTGAATTGGCAAAAGTTATCTTAATTGGTTTATTAAAAATTTCAATATTATTTAACTCAAGTGAATTAATTGCACTTTCAATATTATCAAAAGTTATAAATGCTTGTCCTTTTAATTTTAATGTTTTAAAAGCTGTAATTTGTAGAATCTTTCCATATGGTGTAAATGTTTTATTTAATTCTTTTTTCAATTTATTAATAGACACTTTTTCATTTAAATTATTGACATAAATGGTTTTCTTTGGTTCGATCATTGTAGATGTTGTCGTTGTTGATGAATTCAGAGATCGGGATTGATGAAGTTGTGTTAGTTCGTTAGTTAGTTAGTTGTTTTTTTTTTTGCGGTATTGTATTGGAAGGAGAAGAAAAATTTTCTTCGTGATAATTTTCTTCAAAGATCAACTCCACACCAACAACCAACAAGGACTAATAAAGATATGCTACAACGATATAGAATTCATAGACAGATACTGTCACTATCACTACTACGTTGCCAAGGCTGTTATTCCACTCGCCAGTTGGCGACTTTGTCAACAAGACCAACACAGGACATGCCAACTTTTCAGTATCAAGAATCAAGTATTTTTCAACCATCTATACGGAAGAACCCATTTACTCCTAACCCTTCAAGTATAAATATCTTAGATATACCAAAAGATATAACCCCAAATCCACTACTAAATATGAGTATTGAACAGCTTCAAGGATTAACCCACGAAGAATTCGACTATTTAAATTCCATACCATATGGAACCGTGCATGAAATAAATGAGATTTCATTGAAAATTGCAAGTATTATCAAAAATAATTTACTTTCAGATCCTAAAAAAGCATCACAAATGTATTTAATAATTACAAATAAATTATTAAAAGAAAAGATTCAAAAATCAGTATATAATCATTTCAAGAAACGTGAAGTTGAAGTATCTATTTGGATGTTAATTTCAAAACCAAGAAGTCAAAAAACACGACAGATAATACGATCAAATATTGAATCAATACTTGAATCTGATATAAATGATAAAAGTAATACAATACTTCACTATTTATCTAAATTAGCATCTACTGATATCATCAATGCCATTCCTATTTTATTAAATCATCATTTGTTTGATAAATTAATTAATAGTGTATCTGAGAAAAACCATGGATTATTATATCTGTACATGTTTCAGATAAATATTCAATCGCAATACAAGTTTTTAATGGATAAATGGAAACGTAAGTTATTAACATCATCATCATTGATTAATCAATATATTGTTCAAACAGGATATACACCGCCTATAAAATATGAAAATTTACCAAAATTTGAAATAACAAATTTACAAAAATCTAAAATGATTCAATTTTTAAATATATCAGATTTTGAAAATTTCATCAATAAAGGAATTGAATCAAATCAACCATTAAAATCAATTTATTATTTGAATTGTATGTTGGAAAAATTTGAAAAAAAATGTATGATTTCAAATAATCGAATTATTGGTGATTCAAATATTAAACAAGATGTTGAAACTTTACTTAAATGTTTAATTAATATAATTATGAAATTTAAAGGAGGATATTATTGTATTGATATTTTGAAATATATGGCTAATGAAGGATTAAAACCAGGATTTGAAGTATATCATTTATTATTGAAAAATCTAAGAGAATTGGGTAATTTCAATGAATTTGTTGTTGTTTTAAATCATATGAAATTGGATAATTTATCAGAGAAACAAAAAGAAATATTTAGTAATGAAATTTTATCACTTATGGAAGCCAGATTCCCAAATTCACCTAAAGTTATTATTGGATATGTTGGAGCCATATATGGGAAACAAGGATTGGGTATTTTAAATAAATTGAAAATATTAAGTATTCCATATGGATCAGGGGGAATTAATGAAATACCATCTGTTGATATTGTACAAATAGCTACTGTTGATGATAGATTGAAAGGATTGACATTGAACTATAAATCATTAGCTCATATTTATCAAGTTTTATTAAGTTCAATTCCTGATGTTTCCAAATCACCAAATATCATTCTTAAATTATATCAAGAGTATCAGAGTTATATAACTGCGTCACAATCATCATCATCATCATCGACAACATCGACAACATCGTCAAAACATCGTGAACAAGATTCTGTTATCACTGTATTTTTAAATCATTTATTACGTACTAATGAACCATTAACACCAGAACATTTACCAATCACATCATCATTTGAAAATTATGAAATTGCCAAATTCATAACCAATAAATATTATACCAGCATTACACCGAAATTGAATACAATATCATCAACAAATATAGAATTACTTATTCAAACAGCTTTATTAAAACATCAAGATTATCAATTTGCAATTAAAATATTACAAATATCAAGAAGATTTAAACGTCCATTTACTTTTAATCAAATTTATCCATTTATTAAATATCATTATGATAATAAAAATTATCAAGATGCTAAATTATGGTATGATGAATTAATCAATTCAGGAGCAATTTCAACTGGATATATGATTAGTGATTTATTAAGAATAGCTAGAAAATTAAATTGGAATAATATTGAATTGAAATTTAAAATGAATTTAGGAATGAATCAAAAATTGAATAAAATGGCCCTACATAAATTGCAATTAAATCCATTATTAATGAATCCTTTATCTACAACTAATACTACTAGCATCACTGAAGATGACGAGATTATTGAAGATATTATTAGTGATGGTAATGAAGATGATGTTGATGATCATTTAATGAATAAAGATTTTGGTAATGAATTAGCATCTGTTTTATGTAAATTTTAATAGAACTTTCATTTTTTGTATATATATATATTTATAATTATATTTATTTATTTGGTTGTATTACAACTTGGCATTGTTGATCAACGAACCTTCATTATACATGGCATCAAGTTGTGATTTGAAAAACTTTCGACAAATTGGTCTTCTAATTTTAAAAGTTGGTGTGACAACTTCACGTTGTACAGTTAATGGTTCAAATTCAATGAAAATATTATGTAATATTTCAAATCCATTCAATTTATCTCTAACCAGTTGATTCATTTTGGTTAAAAATTTTGATTTAACTTCTGGAGAATTCAAAATATCCAATAAATCACCAGGTGGCATATCAATTTTATTATAACCAAATTCAGTATTTATAAATTTCAATCCTTTTTCATATTCAACACCCACTATACCAATTAAATAATGTTCTTTTGAATCTCCATGGACCCAAAGTTGACAAATATCTGGATTTGATGATAAATATCTATTTTCAATTCTTTCAGGTGATATATATTCTCCTTGAGCTAATTTGAAAAAATGTTTAACTCGATCTATGATAGTCACTCTACCAGTTTTAGAATCAACTCTAGCAATATCTCCTGAATGAAACCAACCATCTTCAGTGACTGCATTTATGGTTTCTTCATAATTATAATAATATCCTTTAAACATTTGTGGACCTTGAAGCATAACTTCACCTTCTAATTTATTCAAATCGTATCCCATTTCAGAAACAGAATAAAGACGATATTGTCCAGTTGGTAAAATAACTCCACATGATCCTGGTGATGCCTCATATTCTCCAGTACTGGTAATCGCAGCTCCACTTTCAGTTAATCCATATTGTTGTCTAGTACCAATATTCAATGATGCTTTCAAATAAATTAATGTTGTTGGTGCAATTGGTGCGCTTGCAGTTTGAACCCATCTCATATTATCATAACCAACAAATTGCGCTAATGATTTATAAGTAGGATCATTATCTAAAGTTGCATCAAAACCAGTGGATCCATCTTGTTTACTTTGTTTTTTGATCTTGGCTTCAATAATGGAGTTCACCTTTTCTTGTTCTTGTACAGGCAATTCTTTGATTTTACTTTTAATTAAAGCTTCTAGTCTAGTCAATAATCTAGGAACCATTGACATATAAGTTGGTTTAAAAATCCTCAAATCAGCAAGCAAATTTTCAAATGGGTTGATCTTTTTCTTACCAAGATTCACTTGAGGAAAACCCAAATAATAACCAGAACTAAATGCAAACCCACAAGTTTGTCTTTCATATAAATGAGTCAAAGGTAAGAATATAAATGCCTTATCTCCAGGTTTAGCTTGTGGTTCACAACATAATAAATATGTAATATATGCCGCGGCACCACCTTGAGAAATCATCACTCCTTTTGGTTTACTACCTGTAGTTCCTGAAGTAAATGAAATTGTAAATAAAGCTTCTGGATTAGTTTCCAATTGATGAATTGGATTCTTGGCACCAATTTTTTCAATTTGATTCAAACCTTGAATTGTAATACCCAATTCATATGCATCTTCAATTGTTCCCTGGGTTACCAAATCAATTGGATCCATAGAAACAATAGAAATCAAATTCTTTGTTTGTTGAGGATACTTCTTCTTCAAGTTTATCAAAACTTGAATTTTATCATGAGTACAAACCACTATTGGTGATTCAGTTAAATTCAAAATATATTGTGAAACATCAGGTCCCAAAGTATCATACAATGCAGTATTAGTGATACCATATGAACTACATGCTAAATCTGTTAAAATCCATTCAGCACGATTAACGGCAAAGATAGTTAAAATAAATGAACAATTCTTTTCAATTTCACAATTTAAATTATCTCTTGGTAATTTATTAATTCCAAAATTAGACCAATCACGTAAATGATTAACTACTTTTCTATGGGATTCCAATTGTACATCAAGGAAAGGATTTTCCAATAATGCTCGAATAAAACCAGCACCTAGATTATTCTTCTTTGTGAAAACTTCACCATAAGTCCAATGCAGGAAATAATCATCCAGTTGATGAGTGGTATAATTATAAGGACGTTTACCAAGACATGGACGATCATGATACATTTCAGCAGCATTGTTGAATAATTTATAATGAGTATTCAAATCAGGATGAACATTTTGGATTAAACCATCAAGATGAGCTTTATTTCTGAATATTGGAGAATATTTGACATTTGTAACTGGTTCATCAATCATAACAGCATTTTCAACATCAGATCCAAATGGCAATTGTGATAATGCTTCTTGCTTGGTGTATTTTTCACCTGAGAATATACTCTTTGATTCAATCATTTAGTAGGATTGTTGGTTGTAGAATAATAATTATTACATATCAAAGAAAAAAATCCAATCCAAATGATTCTTGACAGGTTTAAATAGTTACATCTTTAATGATAAAAGGGAAACTATACTTCCCCACACAATTCTTATACCGAAAAAATAAAATACTAATCTAGGTGTTATCTGATGTTACACAAAGCCGTGCTTCTAGTACTGAAAGACAGGGAAAAAAAAATAGAACAGTTATCATTAAATCATTAT
The DNA here is from genome assembly GCF_000006335.3 of Candida tropicalis MYA-3404. Classification (NCBI taxonomy): domain Eukaryota; kingdom Fungi; phylum Ascomycota; class Pichiomycetes; order Serinales; family Debaryomycetaceae; genus Candida; species Candida tropicalis. The sequence continues at coordinate 376,555 of NW_003020055.1, read as the reverse complement.
CACCAAAATGTGGAGGTCGAATGGCACCAATGCCAACAATTTTTTTGGTTAAATAAAATGGGTGACAAGTGGTAGTCATAAGTGGGGGTGGATAACTGAAACACTTATACAATAAAAAGAAAAAGTATTTATCGGTTATCCATGGCTATTGATTTTCAAATTTTGAAATAGTGGAGAGCTAGATTCTTTCTCCTCTTTTCAAATGAAGGCAAAGCAAAAAAGAATAACGATGAAAAAGGGGAAAATCAGACAAAAACGTACGGATGCAGATTATGTAATCGGATAGCATAACCTTAAGTGATACACTTTTAATACAGTGTGGGTGGTGGTTTTGTAGATGGTGTCAAATGAAAGATAGTAAGTGTGTAGTAAGAAAAAGTGTCAATTGTCGGTGATTCAATTTACATTGATTGGTCGTGCAACCAAAGTCAAATTTGTTTGGTGGTGAAAAGCAGCCGAGGAGTTGATGTGGAGTTAGAAATATAGGCATTCTTTTTGCGAGAAGTTATTTAACTGAATGTGTTTGTTTCATTGGACCAGTTATTGTATTCAACACCAATGTTACAGCATTCTAGCAGTTGATGTCTTTTTAGTCAAAACGGAGGAAGAATTTTGAATAGGATTTTAATTTCAACAAGGGAAAATTTCGCCTGTATTTATATTTATGATTTTTTTCATGAAACTTTGCAACCAATTTTCAATAAATTTTGGCAACACTTTGTTGTTTACATACTATAAAAACAACCACTGGTTACTTATAAACATGGTTCTCACCATTACATTGAAGTTTCAATGATGTAATATCGACCATGGCTTGCACTTTCTCATTGAATGTTTGTCTGGGAAAATAATCATTTTTAGATGTTGTCCACGTATGACTTGAGGAAGTATCCAGCAACAGTTTATAATATCAAGAGTAATCCATTCACAAGGGGTATTATTATAATGACTACATTTCATATGTTATTCTGTATATATTTTGACCCTAATAAAAAAATATTGGTGTTATTATTGATCGGCATAGCAATACTAATATTCTATGAATACTTCCCTTATCAACCAAATCAATTTCTACCAGATAATTTACATTTCATTTTTAAACAACTTTTTATAACTATCACAGTATATTCGATGTCCATGTATAATATCATATATCCTAACATATCATGACCTTCTTTCACGTGAGTGGTGTTTACACGATACAATATGGCAATTTATTGACGAAGATAAAGTGATAATCAATAATTGATTCGGAACTTAAACATCTCGGAATGATTAGAATATAGATATGAACCCGAAGTATTGTTAATGTATTACTGTAAAACAAGATAGAAATTTGGGTTAATAATTATTGTGATTATTTTCCAAGGTCAATCAATGTGTATGTCTATTATTAACTTTAGGTATCTGTTGCCAGTTATTGCCCATTTTGAAGAAGAAGAAGAAGAATGGTTATAATAGCGTACTGTTACATCACATCACATTCCATACTATGATACTTGTTCACTGTGGGTTGATCAATTGATATTGTTTTCGGGGAGATTCGGTTCGAATTTCTATTAATTTATTTTTTTGCAAGTTGACTAACCCATCTATATAGACATTTAAACCACAGATTCCAAATAACAAATTTGAAAGTTATTTAATTTAATTTCCGAGTTAAATAATATTAGAAACAAGTAATGATGCTTTTTGTCACTTGAAAGGTTTTGTATCTTCTATATGTAGAATATATTAGTTAATGCTGATAATAGTAGCACAGGCCTTACTCATTTGATAAAGCATAGAAATAGATTCTACATCTCTTTAGTGTTAGGCCCATTCTTGGTTTGAATATTTTTGTACGCTTAATTGTTACTAAGATAACATTGACACCTTGAGGGGACTTATCGGTTGCTCTAAGTGATGACAATCAATGGCACAAAAATAGATTCTAAACAATAGTGATGATGATAGTGTATTGGACTAACCAAATCCACACTTGGGTTATTTTTAGAAGACTAGAGATAAAGATTGAAGTCAAATATCCGTATCACAAAAATATGTGTCTTATAATAATAATAATAATAATAATAATAATAATAGTAATAATAGTAATAAAGTGTAAGTACACACTGTGTGAACTATTTCCGATATTTCATATTTGCAGTTCCATAATTTATTGCAGCAATTATAATATCATTGCTATCATAATTCTTTATTATTGTTATTATTTTTTATATTGGGAGTTTATTCTAGTATTCATCTATTCCGGGATCTATACCGAGATGGAAATCAATATCCGATGAACCCATCGTCCATAATCCTTCCCCCCAAAATAAATGTCAATTTTGTGGCTGATCATTTTAAAACACGATTGCTCTTTTTTTTTTATTCAATTCCATAACCAAACTACATTAAACAATACTTTATGCCAATACACCATTGGGAACATACAGAAAACAAAAAGTAAGTTATAACATTTTGTCTTCTTTTTTGTTCTTGCTGTTGTTGTTCCTGGTTTTAGATTATCTACATATTGTGTAATAATATTGAAAAATTTACATTGAAAACCGTTAAGTTTAACCGAATAAAATCATATTCTTCAACAATTGCAAAACCAGCATCTCATCTCGGAAAATAAAACGAATCCCGAATTGCATTTCCGACCCATAAATTCCATAATCCTTGTGTATTAGAAAAATTCATAACATTATCTATTCGTCACTGTAATAAAAACAACAATACATACACACACACACTCACATATATATAACCATTTGAATATATCATAACCAACCTATTAGTTCATTTTGTATTTAACTCTGTTTACTTATTGTATAATCAACTTATTGTTGGTTTGTGTACTTTATAGTTGAGAACAATATTAAAGCCGCTTTTACATTATCAAGGTACAAAAAGTATAAACTAAACTAAACATTTTCATTTTTTGTTCTTTGGGTTTGTTGATGTATAGAATAAGAATAGAAGCACTTTTGATAGAATAGTTTTCGCTTATCTCGGATACCAACGAAAGAAATAAATAAATGGAGACGAAGTAATATTTCGTATGAATTAGAATAGCATTAGTACATATTTGTGGCAAATTGTATGATTTGGTATTTAAAAAGATACATTCAGATGTAATAGACAACGTCAACTTCGTCAACTTCATGACGATGATTCGATTTTGGGTCTCTTATCTTTCTAAAACATGTTGTACTAATTCAAAATGAAATATTACACTCACGTGTTGTGGTTCTTCTGGTATTTTAATTTATATTATTTGTATACTTCTAATGATCTTGTTTATTATACAATTCTACTTATTTGTCTATTGATAAGTCTTTTATAGAATTGATCAAATCTCTAGCCTTTTCTTCTTCACTCATGGTAACTTCTGTTGTATTTGTTTGTTCTTGTAATGGTGTTTCCTCCTTCAGTGTTACATCTCTAATAATTCGCGATGGTGTTGGTGTGGAGTCTTTAGAAACTTGACTTTGTCGTTGTTCTTGTTGTTGTACAGGTTGAGATTGTGGTCGTGAATTGTATTGTCCTTGATGATTCATTTGTTGGGGGAACTGTTGTTGGTAATGATGTGGTGATCCTGTATACTGATATTGATGGAATGGTGGAGGTATGGCATAAATCGGTGTTGAGTTATAATATGGAGGAGGCCAATACATAAATGCTTGAGCATTTGGTGATTCAGTGCCAGGATTTTGCAGAAGTTGATGTACATGTGAAGGGTGTGGGGGTGGTGGTGCCATCGGTGGCGGAATAAATTGAAGTGATCTTAAACTTCCAGCGTGCTGACCTTGTAGTTGGTTCAGTTGTGGAACTGATTGATGTTGATGTCCTTGCTGTTGTGGGGAAAATTGGAAATAACTACCAGTAGCAGGTGGTGAAATGAACTGGTTTATTCCTGGTGTTAATGCATTTGGGACGTTAGATTCAGAAATTGGATGTGCTCGTTGACTTTGGTTCAGATTCAGATTAGATGGTTGATTTTGACCTTCACTCTGGTTTGAACCTTGATTTTGATTAGATCCCACGGTGTTTCCTCCAGCTCCACGTGCTGCAGCTGATGCATAATAAAAATTACGTTGGTACAGATTCCTTTCAAATACAAGTGAACTAAGCAAAGCTGGACTAGGAGAATAATTCAAAACTGGTTGCAATGATGATGCCATGTTTTGCTGATTCTGATGTTTATTAGCTGACGGTGAAGTGGGGTATTGTGGAAGATATGGTAAATTTGGTGGTAACGATATTCCATCATGATAATGAAGATTATTTCGTTGAGACAAATTATGATAATTACCACTTGAATGTGCGTGCATTTGTTGCATCACATAGTTGTTGTATTCAGGATACTTGTCATACCTCACAGTTAATGATCTTCCTTCAAATTCAACATTGTTGAGAAGTTCAATTAATTTTTCCGACGAATGTCTATCACCAGTAGTCACAATGGCAAACCCTTTACTTTTTGTTACAGATGCTAAGCCTCGACCTATTGGGAACATATAGTATGGCTCACTTCGAGGAACCTGGTGCACAGGTATTTCGACTCGTAAAATGGAAATATTGGTATCTGGTTCTAATTCATTGGATTTGTTGATTAAGAAATTCTTTAATGAAGTCCAGTTTGAACTATAAGGAACATTACCAACAAATAACCTCCTTGCATTGACTTTTATAAGATTATCAGAATTCTCACCTTTTGGAAAATTAGTGGTATCGGTGACGTCATCTGTTGCATGTACCCAAATAAATTCATCATCACCACCATCATCCATCAGCTGTGGATTTTCATTACCATCAATACCATCATCGTTGTTCTCATCATTATCTTCTTGGTCTTGTTGTTGTTGTTGTTGTTGTTGTTGTTGTTGTTGACGATGATGATTCTGATGCTCGTGTACATCATTTTCATTCTCCTCTGGTACATCTTCTTCTATTGAGTGATTTCGATCAGGTGTAAGTTTTTCATTATCTTGGATCATATTCATGATGAATGTAGGTACTGGTTTTTTGTTTGATTGTGGATCACTGCTTATTGATGAGCTTTGAGAGCTTCGTTTTGATGATAAACCCAACGATGATATGGAACTTTTACTTGTTGAACGTGAATCGAATCTTCTGGAGTCCAATGATGATGTTCTGCGGGAAAGGGACAATGCTGATGGGGTTGAAGATGCAGAAGTATTTCTTGATAGTGGTGGTTTCCAATAACTTTCTGATAAAGATGATAAAGATGAAGATGAAGATGGTTGGCCAAAACTATATGTTGAAGATGGATCATTATTGATATAATGTTTATTGGTAGACAAAAGTTGGTCATTCTGATCTATATTTAAAGTTAATTTTAAAGTTTTGCCTTCCCAGTGAGTATTATTTAGAGCAGATATCATATTGTTGCATGTTTCCAAATCGGGAACTTTTAGGATTGCGGTAATGGTGTTATCATGCTCGGCAACAAATTGGTCTATAGTATATGAATCATCGGTGGTAGATATGCGAGAATTGATTAGTTGGATAAAATCATCTTTGGTGGACTGAATTGGAATGTTGGTGACTATGATGATATAAGGAACAGGTTTCGCATTGGAATCTGTTGGAGATGCCGCTGTTGTAGATTTCCGTATAATTGGGTTGGGGGTAAAATTATTTTGTTGTGTTGGCTTAGGTGTATTATAAGTCAAATCAGATGGGTCTGAATGTTGATTGTTTCTCACCGAAGATGATTGAGAAGATACTGCTGGTGAGAAAGGAGTTGCGTCTTTATTAAATGTTGATTTACTTTTCTGTCGTCTTAAATTTAAATTATTTTGTTTCTTTGTAGGTTTCATCTTTGGTTCTTATTTCTTTTTGTATAAACCCTTGATATGATACTTTGTTCCATATGACGGAATGAATGATAATTGAATGACAATAATTGTTGGGGTAGTAATAAGGAAAGGAAGTAGAATTAAGATAAAGCCGTTTTTGCCCTATGATTTCTAGTATTTTTTTGGTTACCCTTGTCCTTGTTGTTGCTGTTGGTGGTAGTACTAGTGGTAGAAGTGGCTGTAGCAGAAGTAGTACAATAAAAGATGGTGACTCAATTGAAGGGGGATAGGATATAATGAGAACTTTCTAATCCTAGGCTTTCCTGATTCTTGATTGATAAACGATGATGGTTGTATATCTAAAATGGGAGATTCCAAATTGAACTTGTATTTTAAAAATTAATTTTTTATAAAACAAATTTCCTTTCCTTTGCAAAAATTGATTAAATTTTTGTGTTGTGGTACAACTGAACAAAACTGTAAGGAAAAAAAAAGTATGAACTAAATTTAGATGACGTAAGCGTAATTGCTTATTCCAAAAGTAAGCAACGAATGAAGTTCTTTCACTGATACACTCCTAAAGAAAAACCCACAAGTAGTAGTGGTGTAGTAGTAGTAGTAGTAGTAGTAAGGGCTAAGCTAATTGAGATATCTAAATTTAATTGGACTCAAATCTGTAGTGGATAGATCTAAGTAATGACAAATGTCACTGTCAATTATTGATGCTATTGCAAATACTAAAATTTCACTCTTGGATTAATTTTAAATCAATGTCTAATGATCTTTTCAAAAGAATATATATATTGGACAATAAAAAGAAAACTGATAATATAAAATCATTCAACAAAACTGAAAAATTTATCCAACTTTGAATAAAATTCTTCCCCCTTTTTATATTTATACGAATTGAAAAATTTCCAACAATAAAAATTATAGAAACAATTAATCAATTATTGGTCTCTCTCTCTCTCTCTCTCTCTCTCTCTCTCTGTAGGTATAATTATAAATTGGGTTTATTTTTTTATATATAGTTTGGCACTTTTTCTTCCCTTTGCAAATATCAAATTTGGTTTGTTATTAATAATAAATAACAAACAGACACAACAATTGGGAATAGAATGATAAAAAAAAAGAAGAATATCCTATTAAATGGAATCTATCCTCTCTTGAAACTTAGAATAATTTTCCCTTTTTTATTATTATTATAATTAATAATCGTATTCCTTTTAGTTTTATTGAATTTGAAAATATAATAAAAAAACAAAAACAATTATAATAATTCTTTTTTCCTGTTTCTTTCAAGATTTTGAATTCAATTGTTAAAGTTGGTTGATAATTGGGATAAAATACCTTAATACTTTAAATCTAAAAAGACCAAAATTACTTTGAATAATTGTCAATGAATGAAAGAAGAAAAAGGGAAGATGAAGATGAATAAGAAACGAAACAAAAAAAAAAAAAAAAATTATATACAAGTGAAATTTTTTTCTTTATACATTTATATTTGAAATTCAATCTAATGGACTTACATTGACCAGTGATGTGAGCCCAATCCCAATTAGTACCTGTTAATCACAAATTAAAATAAATACTATTGTAGATCTCTTATTCTCCGTGTGTGTGTCTTTCTATCTTACATATACTCTTCTTTTAACTATACATTTCACAATTCATTTCCTCTCTCTGAACGAAATAACAAGCAAAACCAATCTTTTAGGGATCAAATCTAAATACAAACCTTAAATTGATAATAAATAAACAAGGGGTGGCAGTTGAAGTAATGGATGAAAATTTTTATTTTGTAAATCGTCCCCCCAACGACGATGACGAATTACATCGGCTGAATTCGTATGGCAGGATAATTTTTTCTTTTACAGAACCAGACACAACAAAAAAAGGTTAACCGTCTTGTATTTGTACTACATGATTATAAATTATACAAATCAGTGTTAGGGCATAACTGTGTAGATTGTTCAAATATGTATATATCTTCAGAAACTTATGAAATAAAGATGGTTAAGTGTGGATAGCTTTTTTTTTGTTCACTTACACACCCCCTTTTTTATTGCAAAAAAAAAAAGCAGCAACAGCAACAATTGATAATAATTGGGGGGGAATGGGGGCAGAGGGGTCCTAATAATAAAGAACGAGATATAATAATACTTCATTATATAATTCATAGAGAAGTTGAATCATAATAATAATAAAACTGGTCCAATTGTATTTGTCTTCATGATAATATTTTTAGTTATAATACAAGGCAGATCAATGTTTATCAGATTTAACCGAAGTCTCCCCCCAAAAAAAATAATAATAATAAATCGATGGTTAGTGCTGGGGTGTTAATGTTCTATCCGCCAACCAAAACTAAAACCAAAACGAAAACGAAAACCAAAGGCAAAATTAAAACCAAAACTAAAACCAAAATGATGTCCAGCCTAACCCGGTCTAGTTCAGCTCAGCTCAGCCCATTCCAACCAACCACAGTGAAAGATTCCCTTTTTCGCTTCTCTTTCAATTCAACACCCCCTAACTAATTTTCCAACATTTTTCTTTTATTTATTGTTTTGTGATTGTGCACGGGGACACGCCCTGGCACGCGCACACACTCTAATCTAATGACTGCGACATTCATCAAGACACACATATTCATATACACAGACACTTATACTCATATGAAGTATAAAATTATATTGCGTGTCCTCATGAACAGAACTATCAATGTAGGTATATAAATTATTGTAATATTCATTGGACTAATAGAAATAATCACAAATGTTCAATACTTCCTCACACAGTAGAAAGTTATCTATTTCGTATTGGTTGTGTAATTCAAAATGTCGATATTACAACATTTGAAATATCATTCTCTACTTTCTCTAAAGAATCTAGATTCTAAACTAAAACATAATTTTAAATAGATAATACTTAATTGATCTCTCCTGGATCTGACACCTCTGTTTTAGTACATTTGTTATAAGAAAACACTACACAATAACTGACCATACTTTAATTTATATATATAATTATGGCAATTGATAATTAAATAATCTTGGTTTTGTCTTTATTGTTAGTTTTATTCTCACTTTTTGTTTGCGTTATGTATCAATTATATAACCCTAAACTTTATTCTTTCTTTATTGTTGGAAATTTTTTATTTTGTTACTCATAGCTTGTCAAAAAAGTATGTTGTTAATTAATTGAAAATGGAATTAATACAATTATTACCAAATTTTAAATATGATATTTCGGACTTCTTCATATTTACTTATATTACTATAATTTAAGTCGACTTTTCAATATTGTCATTTATTACTTTGTGGGGTATAATTTGGGTGCAAAATGAGGGACCAAAAAAAAAAAAATATTAAAGAATCCCACTGCACAACCTTCCACACAAAATAAATAACAATTTTGATAATTTGAGATATATAAAATAACCGATGATATTTTATAAAACTATATATTAATATAATTTTTGTAAATAGTAGTAGAGATATAGAAGGAAAAAGAAATTCAAATTCGACATCGGTTATTATAAACAATTGTCGATACAGTTTTTGATCTAGAAATAACCGTGTCTACAAAATTATATATAATACATTTTGTCATTTTAGTCGAATAAAATACGACAATATTCAATTATTAGAGATATGTTATCATTATTAAAGTTTGAATAAACAATCATGTGCAATGCAAAGGTAAAGAAAAAGGAGGAGGAGGAGTAATTGAAGGAGGGGTGGGAAATGATGGAGTTTGTTAATCCATCAACAAATATCTTGATAATGTTATTGATTGTTGACCTGACAATCTAAACAATCAGGAGTAAGATAAAATTTTTTGGCTTTGTTTTATTAATTAAAATTAAGATTTAAAGAACTGATGAGGAGACATATGTTTGTTGGACTTGAAAATTGAAAGACGATAGACCAGGGAAAATTGGAAAATAAAAAAATAAGTTATAAATATACGTGAGCAAAGTCATTTTTATTATGATTCTGGTTGACGTTATTACCCTTTCATTAGTTGGTTACATGTTAAATTAGTAATATGACCAATAGTCAGATAAAATGGTTCTATTATATGTTTACAATATTTCAAGTTCATTCTATTTCGTTGTTTTTAACAAAAAAAAATTATTTGTGAAATATTACCAATGGAAATGAAGGAATCAGTAATTGTATTTTCGCAAATAGAAAATTGCAATCTATTCCTCAATTAAACAAGAGAATACATCGTCATTGATTAAATCAAATAATCAGACCACTTTTTTCAATATTTAATCATTGATATATATATTTACCCAATCAACATAATTCACTTTACTAATCAATTGAGAATAGAACTCAATCTCCTCATCTTTATCCTTCATCATTCATTCGTTCATCACACAGTGCGAGAATCGTCATCCACATGCTCATCCTCATCATCATCAACCGGAAATGGCCAAAACTCATAACCGCGCCTGCATGCCCTCGGAAATGTACTTTTACTTAAAATCCGGAAATCTGTAATGTGCAAATTCTTGAATTGAAACAGAAGATACACAAGTTCAAACAGATATATACACACAAACATATATATATGCGTTTATACATAAAACAAAGAAAGATTTATTCCTTTCCCGTAGTGTTCCTTTTAACAATTGATGAACTTATAATATTCGTATTTTAATTTTGTTTTTCTTCTCCATATTTTTCCGTTTTTTATCCATCTATTTCATTATCATTGTTTATTGTTCATTGCTATGATTCTATGATTACTAATACTGGATTGCTTATTCAACAATGATAATGAAATAGATGATGATTAAGACAATCGTTTTGTCTTACATTCTACAGAATAATAATAGGAAATTCAACGGATGCGATTATCGTCTATTAAGTTTTTGTGATTATAAGATAGATCATACCGAATGCCCCCGGAACAGGTATTGTATTTTTAAAGAAAATTGGGCAAAGCTGACATACTGCGGTTCATGCAATCAAAAAATAACTTGAAAAACGGAATGGGATTTAAGTAGGTCTGTTAAACCTCCTACCGAACCGAAGATATCTAGGAAACTTGGAATCAACGGTTGTTGTACGTTTTAGTATAAAATTTATTTTTATTTATTATTCTGATTGTTTTTTTTTTTTTTTGAATAAATTATTTAGTCGTTGCCACATAAATTGAATTAAATGAATAATTCATATGCCTTGTGGCAAATTGAATATGGAACGCGGATACTGAAAGGAAACCGAAATAGTACTTCCATTTGATAATAGTAGTGGTAGTAGTAAGTGTGGTTGTAGATTGAGTTCCAGTAATAAACTAAGCAAGGGAAATAATGACAGGGCTCATTTCAGAGTTTAAACACATGCATACATATACATGTGTTTATTTTGCTCTCTGTTTCGGCAAATGATGAGACAGTTTCATAGAGAAATATGTAGGAATAAACGTGACGTATGTATGAAGTAAGTGTGTCAATTTGATTTTTATTTTTTTTTAGTTTTGTTATTAATGGTTAAATACTAATTGGTTAATATTGATTGTTTCCATATTTTAACAGTAAAATAAAAGTTACTTAAATTAGATGGGCGACTTATTACATACTGTCGAAGTCAGGTACTAAACTTTAAGAACAATTGAGATAGAATGAATTAATAGAATACAAAAAGGAAGTCAAAGAGTTACAAATCAACGCATGACATGTCCTTTCTTCTTTCTTTTTCTTACTCAAAACTAAACCATTTCTATAAATATTTCTTGTTTCATTCATTTTCCTTTTACCAAGAGTGGTATTGTGTTGAAGGTCAATTCGTACTTGTTTAATATTCTTTACTCCTTATTCCCCCCCCGGGTTCTTGAGTTCCTATTTCATCTTTTTCTTTTTATGTCAACGTTCGTCATTCTATTATTATTCTGTTTATATTGTTTCGTCATTCTTTTGCATAATATCTTTCTTTTATTTCTTAAAATAGAAATAATGCATGTTTAGAATTTTATGCATTTCCTTTAGAGATATCGATTATTATTTTGCAACTCCTTTCTTCAGTTTCTTCCATTCATTCTCCAAAGAAGGATAAATCAACATGCAACATTACATAATATCGTCTCAACTCTGTGATAACAACAAGTCAAGAAAATTGTAAGTTTGCACTTTGTAGTATGGTTGACTTTCTTGTACAGATATGAAGGTAGCGTAAACTATGTACAACTATGCAATTATTAAATGCTTGATAATTTACGTAAAAGTGTTTATTTCATTTTATCGTTAACTTCGTTCGTTTTCGTTTTCGTTATTTTTTTTTTGTTTGTTTGTTTGACTCGTTATAATCCTCGGAATAAATGCTTGCTTTTTTTTTTTGTTGGAAATCCGAACGATGTCAAAATATTAAAAATGTATGCGATCGGTAAATCCATCTACAATTTTATCATTTCCTCTCTTTTCTGTGAATTTACGAATTGTGTCTTTTATTTCCATCCTTTTCTGTTCCTGGGTTTTCTATATTTTTTTTAATCCATTCCACTTTTATTTCCGATCACTCAGTGTTTTAAGCTGATCAATTTTTGATACTTCCGACTCAGCGCGGCTAGGGGATTACGTAAGTTCACAAACATATATATATAGAAGTAAAAAAAGGGGAAGTTGAAGATGGATTATTGATGAATAAAATAATAATCTTAATGACCATTTTGGTGGAGTTTAATATTCACTAGTTGAAGTAACTCGGGTTAAGTTTAAAGAATTCAGAACTCTTAGAAATATTTCTAGAAACAGGCAAATTTAAAATGGCGATTGAATTTTTTTATTATAGTCAATACAATACTCCAGAAACTATTGTCTTTTTTTTTTGTTTTGTAATCGTATCTGTTGGGTTACTAGCCTGTATTAACAGTCCACCCTCTCTCCTAACCAATACACAGACGAGGAGATTGTTCTAAAGGGAAATATAAGTAGAGGAGAAATAAAGAAAACAATATATAAGGCATTTTCTTATGGCTATCAAGGTTTGTATACTTTTGATATATGGCAAGATTGACCGACACAACAAACAAACCAACAGAACTTTGACGCATTATATTGCCTGCAAATCAAGTTACATAATATTGAACACTTCACAAAATACTGCCACTGAAGGCAAGATCAACCTTAAGAAAATAATAATTAAATACCATAAAGCCAACGAGAAACAAATCACAAGCAAATCGAATTGAACAACAAATAAATTGAGTAAGTTTAACCGAATATTACAAATGTTCAACTTGTTAATGATTTATGTTGATTTTCGTTTGTTGTTTAAGATATTATTTTTCTTTCTTGCTATCATTAATTAAATCCAATCTTCTATGTTGTTGATACAACCCATAGAAGTGTTCTATGCACAAATTACAGTTTATCATTTTTGGTTTTTAGTCAAACACCTTTGCAGCAATCTTTTTTATTCATCACAATTTGCGCTTTAGCATCTATTCTGTTATTTTCTTGTATTTATTTTTGCACTACATGTGATGTTGATACTAAAGAAGCAAGCAAAGCAAATCACCGGAAATTCACAGAATCGCTCTTCTAACGAGGGCTATAATCTTTAGTTAACTACGATCCCTTTACACATATAAGTCCATTTATTCCAACCGCTGATTGTTTCCTATTTGTTTGAACCCGCTTAAGCTTTCTCTTCCTATATGCGATGGGAATAAGATTTTTATTATAGTAACCGCGTATAGTTACTTGTATTTCTTGTATTAAGTAAAATGCTTACAGCATATTCTTGTTCTTTTGAATAGTTGGCAGGTATCAAAGAAGAGTCGAAACTTTGCATTATTAAAGTGGTATGAATTTATGTATCCCGAATTTAAGTATCTTGCCTCCTTATTGTTCTTCAACTTTTGTTCTCTTAAATATTTAAAATCTATTACTTTAGATCATATTTATTTTCTTTTTGGTATATTCGGAACCATGCCCGGTCTCCGAATTCATTCTATGCTAAAGGTTTTGAACTTTCAAGTCGACTTCTTTCTGGGCTGGATTTTTTTTTTTTTTTTTTAGTTTTAGTTTTCATAGATTAAACAATCAGATGATTTTTAAAGCCGTTTCATTTCATTTTTTCAATTTTCCCATTTAAACAGCGTACACCTTTTTCTGAATTTTCACTAGTTAAAAAACTCAAAGCGTGATTGTCTATAATTAGCATGGTTTACGTGTTTATTTGGTGTTTTGTACATTTTGTATCATTTAATTAATTTTAGTGTTCATATATGGAGATTTCTTTGACTTTTGACAAAATACATGAAATTTTCATATCTAACAAATCACGAGAATGTCACAAACCTTCAATCCAAGTACAATCAAGAAAAAAATATATATATATACATAAAGACAACTAAGTACAGAAACAGCGTTTAAACATTGCATGATTTAACAAAAAGAGAAAGAGAAACTAAAAAACCGATTAAAAAAATAGTTGGGTGGAAATGCAGTTAAATAAATCAAATTATTTCATATATAGAATTTTAGTTCATTTTTTGTTTGTTGTTTTTTAGACATTGCTTCTTCATACGTTTACTTCTTCTTTATCCCTTTCTTTAAAACAAAGACAAATAAAATGAAATTAAGCTAAATTAAATTCCTGTATGTACACTTTATATCTTTGATAGCTAAAATACACGGCAAAAGAGATGTTTAACCGATCCCAATATCAACTTTAATTTTTCTTTTTGTATTCCATCGAGCCATTTTTTTTATGTATAGTCCATTTAACTCTCTTCTCATTTATGTTTAAATATTTCTTATGTCGGTTCAATGTAGAATGACTTGTTTTTGACATTCATTTCTTTTTTGTTGTTTTTGTTGTTGATGTTGATGTTCTTGCACTAATTCACCGGGGGGCTAAATGTTGCATCTGCGGCAATTGATAATGATTTAACGATAACGCAGGTAAAACCAGTATGATTTTTAGAAGTAAGCAGCAACTAAATTACATGAAAAGTAATAAACATGCAAACTTCATTACAACTTCAAAATTAAGCGATTCATTGTCACTTGAAAGAAGAAGGGGAAATATGGTACAAGAAAAAGAATGGATATTAATATTGGTGGAATTATGGTTCCACAAAACAATGAAACTCAAACGACCAACATTCAAACGTTTTCAAAAGATATGTTTTCGTACATTTATTGATTTCAAATGAAAGAACCTCCAGTACAATGGTGAACAGAATAGTAACATCTTGAAAGCAATATTATTTTATTATGTTATTATATTTTTTTTTTCTGTTCCATTCAAGATTGTTTGTATTTTTTTTGGGGGGATTCTGTGTATATTGTTTTACCCCCACAATCAAAAGTACCATTTCTAAATCAAACCCAAATCTTCACTATTATCACACAAGAACAAGAAAACGAAACAAACAAATAGACAAAGGGAGGCGACCAAAAATAAGAAAGCTTATTAAAATTAGACTATAACGCTATTCAGAACCTTTTACTCGAGTCTAGATCATTGACTTGAGCCGGTATGGAATAACAGATGAATTAGTATAGGCGAAAACTAGAAAGTTAAAACGACTCCAATACTGCATTGTAGGTTTCAATTGAATTGGGAGAAAATGTATTTGTATAAGATGTAGGTTAAGATATTGTACATCTATTCTGTACTTCACAATACAGGATATATATAAGGTAAAACAAACAAATTCTACACAGAATTAATAAAAAACCAAGAGCGTGCGTGTGTGTGTGTGGTTTTACTTTCTCTTGTATCCTTGGGTTATGTGCATATACTTAAAATCTATACAAAGAATGGAAAATAAAAAAAGAAATAGTTTCTCCGTTAATTCAATTGTTCTTTGTTACGTCACATTGACCTTTAATTCTTTGTTAATGTGTATCTTCTGTTCATTTCTATGTGTGTGTTCCAGTGGTGCGTGTGAGTGATAATATCGGTTATAAAAAAATTTACTAGCGGTCATGGAAAAAGAAAAAAAGAAAATCTGAGTAATATGATTACTCATCATATTGGTAATACACTTTAATAGGGAAAACGACAAACTGCTGGTGATGGTATACTTATTAGCTCCTTGTATTGCCTCTGTCGTTTTGAATATTTTATTCGATCCTTCTTGGTATGTTGCTGTTATTACGCGTATTCTACATTTAGTTGAGTATTTTCGTTAATTCCTTCTCATTGACTCGAATATTTATTTTTTGTTCTCGATGAGGCATATATTACCGTCCCTTTGTTTCTTTTGCGTTTTGTTGCAACAGGGATGGGAAGATGCAACCGAATCAACCATCATCTCCTCGACTATGAATTGAAGTGTGTAACACGAGAATATAATACAAACAACCTGGTTAGTATCATAACCATATATATATAGGTTTATATTATTTTTTTTTTTTTGCAAACATATTGAATACAATATTCGAGAACAATCCACATATTCATTAAACACACTGTCTTTGTTTTTAGACTTAAAATTTTGGATTGAAACACTCATCGTGAAGAGGCAAGGCTAACCTGTGTTATTATTGTCACAAAAGTATTAAATAAATTGAGGTTTTGGAGGATGAAAAACTATATTCTACATGAAGTCATTCAATATGAGATTATACACAGACCAATGATTCATCAAGAATTCATGACAATAAATACTAGTAGAATACCTATGGAGCCCTTTTTATTATCTAAATTTGTGATTAAGTTTTCGTGCCGTATTGCAATTGGGTATGATTCTTTCTTTTAATTTATGGTTTGTTGTCTAGTACTCAAACAACATGTAGTTGACAAACCTTGTGAAACTTAATTCTTGTGAAAACCAAAAAACCAATGCAAGATATAACGAAAGTAATCTTTACAGTTATGAAGGATTTGTTGGTATTTTTTTTTTGCCACATAGTTGTATTCATGTTTCTAGATCTGGTATCCTATTTCTACATTGGTCTCGAAATGCAACTCTTGCAAATTTTTCTCTCTTGTTTTTTGATACGATCAGAAAGGGGAATACTTGCCAGAGATTCTCTTTTCTTACGCTGCAGCTAAAGCCTCGACTTCAATGAAATAATCCGAGATTCTATCTTGGTAAATACTAACACACCTAGATTATAAACAATATTATTACTGTTTGTTTTATTTCATTAACAATTGAAAATAAGAGATGGGTTTTCATTTTTATTTTTTCCGGAACTCACCCACAACACCACTCGTGTATCTACCGAAAATCACTAAACTTTGATCGCACCCATTTCTTTTTTTTTTTTTCCACTGATCATTTCAGGTATCTCCGAAGCTTTCTTAGAGATTTAATTAATTATACATCAGCCATAATAAAAACGATGCTTTTATTGTCATGATCATTCACAAGTGAGATGTGAAGATGGAGGTAAAGGTGTAAAACACTCTCAGTCCGTCTCCGGCTCTCCGGGCCGCCGTGACTAATGGTAATCAATGATTATTTATTCAATTTAAGTTTATAGCCGCCTTTTTGGGTACTTGCATTGTTAGTGTAATGGGAGGTACACGCCGAATTTTTAAATGATGCAAAATAACAAAGCAATAACCTTCCTCCCCCCCCCAATGTGTTTGAAATGACTAAAATAAAGATTAGCGGTATTGGTGTTTTATAATAATCTTGATCACTAGCCATGATTGGTTTCTGATGGCAAATTATTAATAGTTTTATACTCAATGGATAGTCAATATAAAGAAACTCGAGGCGTTAAAAAGTAAGAAATACCGATTGATATTGTTTTCCGTTAGTAGATATACAGTTTACACCTTGATTTAAAGAAAGGGTTAAGTAACCCTTACTCTTAAACATATCAATGCAAAAACACGATAACTTGAAGATACTAACAACATTAGACACGGCGGCAACAAGAATTGAACCCGTTGGTAGTTCATTAAACCGATCAATTTCATTTGGATCTATTTTTTTTTTTTGCAATCTTGGTCAGGCGTGTTTTACAGATCCAGAATTTTGCCCCCCTTTTCCAACTTGATTCTGCACATTCTCCTCCACATATTGTCTCAGATGTAACATACATGTGATGATTAAAGTGAGTCTAGATGGGGGGTATTGTTTCCTTCAATGGATGAATAAATAAATGGACTTATAATATTAGCTCATTCTCTGAACGGTTCGGAAAAACCGATTATGATTAACAACTTTTTCGCCCTAACTTTTCTTTTTTTTTTTTTTTGTTCTCCATCGGGGCGAGATGCTGTGTTCTTTTTTTTTTTTTCTTAATCAACAGTACCAGTTACCGATAGAGTTATAATAATGCTCGAGAATTATCACAGTGAAAGTGGGAAATGGAAGTATGATCTCTTTTAATGTGGGTAAGCGGATTACTTATTCTTAGTAATTAAGAAGGTGGAACCGAGCTCTCATCACTGTCGTTTAACCTTTTCCTTTCAAATCAAGGGATTCAAAATCGAATCATATAGAAAGGGATAGATAAAGATTTAAAGTTTTATTCATGTAATAAGGTTAAACATTAAACATTAAACTCTTGTTCTTTTTCTTAATTACTTCCTGGAATATTCACTTCTTGATGATTCGTTTGAAATGCATGTAAACGTCATATGTTCAACTATAGAGATAAATGACCTGTCCAAGTATAAACGATACAACTAAAAAAAAATGAACCTAAATTGAATCAATTGATGATAGAATGAACAAAAACTAAAATACCAACCTAGTAGCAAAAATGAAGGAAGTACTTACCTTGATGAACAAGAAGGTGATTGCTGTTTTTGACACAAAGTTATTTTACTTTAATTCCTTTCTAGACATTTAAACCATTCTACATGGCTGGGATTGAATGCATAAACTAATTGAAAAAAAAAGGAAGGGAATACAAAAATCAAATTTATGTAAATGTACATTAGTAGCAAATGACCCGACCCACATGCATGTACTACACAAAATAAACACTACAGCTTGACTAATTATACTTGACCTTTACCGCATCTTTGTTTCTTAGTCCCACACATCATAGAACTATTTCCAGAAAGCAAAAATCAACTAAAAAAAAAAAAAAAGAAAAAAAAAAAAGAAAAATCTTCCCTTTTTTATGTTTTACCATCATACACATATTAATAATAATACCTAATGGTAATGATTTCTGTTTAATATGTAAGGTATACAAATCTTTCCTTTAGTCTAATCTTCTTTACTTTCTTTTTCTCTTTAAAAGTAAACAAACACTCAAAAAATACATACAAAGTACTTTGTATTCTTTTACGTATATTTTTTTTTTGGATTTTTTGATTCTTGATTTTTGATTCTGATTTTTTCATATAAATATTTACAAGAATAACCTGAATATCAGGATTTTTTTTTATTAAATTTTTTATTTTAAATTTTTTATTTTTATGTGTGTTTATATAAATTGAATTAATATTCATTATTATTATATTTTTTAGGTTTTCCCACTACCCTTTAAATATTTTTATCACCATCATCATCAAATAGTTTACTGCTGTTACTACTACTACTGCTACTATCACTATAACAAACTACTACTACAACAACTACCTTTCATAAATATCAATTATAAAGAAGGAGCTTTGCTTCCCATCTTTTTCCTTTTGTTTTTTTTTTTTTTTATCAATTGCATATTTCCCTTGGATAGACTGGAACAAATCAACAATCACCATTGAAGTGTATCCACTATTGTTAAAGAAATTAGGTTGTTTACTCCATGTCTTTGCAATCTAGTACTATTCATTAACATCAAGTTTACTACCACCACTACTACTATTTTATCGTATAAGTTCCCATTAATTATAATCAAAGGAGAAATATACCCCCAATCCCCCAAAGAAAATAACTGTCAATAAGCAAAAGAAAAAAAATAAAAATAAAAAAATCTATTTTCAACTAAAAACATCAACTCCCAAATTTTTAATTATTTTTTTTTCTTTGTACCATTAATCTAAAACAGAATACATACATTTGTCATTCCTTCATCATCCCCCAACATCCCCACCTTTATTGTTTCACTTTTGTATACTATCCCCTGCAATATCCAAGTCAATTGTATATTCAACAAATATCAACAACAACACTACCAACAAACTAAAGTACTAAACCTGTCAACCCTCAGAAGAGCCATTTCATCATGGCAAAGAAAAAATTAAATCCTTCCATTAAAAGAAGTAGAACAAGGTCTGGTTGTGTCACCTGTAGGGACAGGCATATCAAATGTGATGAACAACAACCAATTTGCAAGAATTGTATCAAATCTAATAGAAAATGTTACCGTGGTATTAGATTGAATTTTACTCAATATACTTTTTATGATCCAGATGAACATAAACCTAAAGTCGGTGACACTGAAAAACAACAACAAGAACAACAACAAAATCAATCACAATTAGTGTCTACTCAACAAGCATCACATCAATTCCAATTTCATTCACATTCTTATCAACAACAACAACCAATTAGACAAAGACACAGAATATTAGATCAGTCAATTACCATTGCTTCCTTATATGATGATACTAGAAATTATAGACCTTATTTGCATTTACATTCACAAGCTGATTTAAGAGAATCCGACTTACAATTCCAAGAAGATACTTATAATTCTTACATTTCCACGTCTGATAGAAAATCTTCATC
This sequence comes from Candida tropicalis MYA-3404, assembly GCF_000006335.3. Lineage (NCBI taxonomy): Eukaryota > Fungi > Ascomycota > Pichiomycetes > Serinales > Debaryomycetaceae > Candida > Candida tropicalis. The sequence goes on along the minus strand of NW_003020055.1, from coordinate 356,123 downwards.
ATCATCCAGAAATATAGCACCACCATCAAGTTCACTTTCAATTATCCGTCCTTCTATGGACATCCAACAACCACAACCATATCAACAACAGCAACAACAGCAACCACAACAACAACCACAAACCTCCAGTTCATCCTCTGTGAGAGATAATAGTCAATTTATTTCTCAATTAACATCTCAAAACACCACTCCATTCAACCCTGATTTTTTCACTAATGAGTTGTATTCAACCAATTTTTCAACTGCTCATTTACATCAGCAATATTCAATGCCTCAACTGCTGATACTTCCTCCTCCTCAACCACCACCCCCTCCGACTCATTCTTTATCTGCTCCTCCACCATCTTCCTCATCTTCTTCTACACATCACCACCACGCAAGTTTACAATTACCACTTTTACACCACCATCATTCACTTTCTAATCAACACCAACAACATTTTATTCCGGTGGGTCCACCACCTCCTCATCCACAACTACAGCAACCGCTACCTCAACAACAACAACCACAACACCAACAACAATCACAAGCACAAGCACAACACCAACAAATAGCACCACAGAATCTACTACAACATCCTCAGGCACATCAATTTGATTATCCCCAAATGAGTTTGAATCAAAGTAATATGTTACCTTTACGATATGATATTTCAAGTTATATTCAATTGATTGAAAATGAAAAGTATTACACTTTATTGGATCTCACAAATGAAATTGATATTTGGAAGAGTATTGTACCTACTTTATGTTTAAGGACTTCGGATAAAGATAGTTTTTTATTAGATTGTTTAATGAGTTGTTCCAGACAAAATTCTCCGAATCTTCCTCAATTGACAAACGAACAGTTAAATAAATGGTTTCAAATTAAAGATTCATTGGTTGGGATTGAAAATATTCAATTGTTTGAGCATTTATTGATTAGTGTGGTGTTAATCTTACATGGTATTTATTTGACAATTACTAGAGAGCGGCTCACAGATTATCATAAGATTGTGTTGAATAATCAGTCGAAATTGTTTGCCAAAGTATTGAAAAAATTGAATACATTCATTGAAAGTAATAGAGCAAATAATTCAACTGTGTTGGTCAATTGTATTTATACAATTACTATTCTCAAATTTTATATTAACAAGAACTTTGACTTATCCCTTGAATACAGAAGTCAAAGCAGTTCTCATCATAATTCTACAAGTGGTTCTAATAGTGGTGTTGGAAGTACTGCTACTCCTGTTGGTGTAAGTGGTGGTACCCCAACAATTTCAACTGGTACGTCTGGTGGTGGTGGTGGTGGTGGTAATGGAGGTTCATCTGGGTTGGCTAATAATAGTTCAAGTGGTGGTTCTAATGGTCAAAATTCTCCAGATGATATTGTTTATCCGACTACATATTTCAATGCTGATTTATCTTATATTGTCAATCTCAGTGAACAAGAGATCAAATATTTGAACAGTTGTTATCTGGTATTTGGATATGAACAGGTTAGAAATGAATCACAATTGTATAAAGATTTATTATGGTATTTAATTAAAGTTGACTTTATGATGAACCATCCTGAAAGTTCCAATGATTTGATTATTGATTATAATGCTATCCATCAAATTGATGCACTTTCCAGTACATTGAATCCAAATCATCATCATCATCACAATCCTCATAGTCATCCTTCTGATTCCAATTCACGTCGTTATGGGAATAATCAAAGATATTACGCAAGAACATTTATTAGGGAGTTTATTAAGAAATTATTGAATATGAATAATAGTGATATCATAAGAGATGTAAATCGTCAGTTGCAGAATTTATTTGTTCAAGTTGATGAAAGTTATTTGGAGCCTGAAGTCAAACTGCAATTCAGATACTATTTTATGTGGACTTTAAGATATATCCATCCAATGAATTCATGATATCAAGAGGGGAAATGATTAATGATGAAATTTTTTTTTAATCCATTCATCCCACAACTCACACACATACAAATGTTCACTTTATTTTTATTTTTATTTTTCTGCTCCCATCCATATTAAGTTTTTTTTTTTTTTTGCTGATGTTATTGTTGTTTTATTTCAATATTGTTGATATTGTATTATCAAGAGATATTAAAGAGAGAAATGTTTAAACCCCCCCCCCCCCATTTTATTATTTTCCGAATTATTGTCTACTAATTTGCCCATTTATTTATTTTATCACCACAAAGAGCAAAAATAACGAAAGTAAAAAATAATTAAAAATTTTTTTGCCACGACGTGTCTTTTATTTTTCAATCAACCAACTTTGGTAACTGTGGGAATGTGATGGACGACGACAAGAGTGGAAGTTCCAAGTTGAACAAACCAAAACAATTACCCAAGTGGTTGAAACCAGGCAAGTTTAAACGAGGCTAACCAAAGGAGAAGAAAAAAAAATTGTATGGCGGTTTCGTTTAATTTGAAATTAAATTGAAGGAATATATTCGGGTGTTTATAGATTTTTTTTTTTTGTTTAATTTAACTATTGCATATATACAATATGTCAAAAATTTATATAGATATATTTATATATACAGCCTTTTAGATAACATCCTTAGTTTAAGTTATAAAGAAGAATATCTTGATAAGCGGGAATATTACCAAATTGGGATACTAGCGTTGCGGGACCATGTAAAGGAACAGTAGAAAAAAAAATTACCCCTTAAATTTGATTCCATTCCGAGATAAATCAAGCATGGAAACCACGAATAAGTTCAATTTTCCGGAATAAACAAAACAAAAAAAATATAGAGATTCAGAGAGACACAAACAGTGACAACAAACGAATAATGTATTTTGAATCTATCCCAAATCGAATCAAAAAATCCTATTCGATTATAAACTGTCACAAAATTAACACTAGTAAAACATTTTTAAACTTGTGTCTTTCAATTTGTTTCTTTTTTTTCTTTTACAAAAAATGCAATGTTTGATTTGGTTGCCCATTTGTTTTCCAAAAAGCATATACTATGCGCAGTTACTTTTATTTTCTAAATGGTTTGATTGAAAAGTATGTTTAACGTGCTTTCTGCAGATCCTGAGAATTTTTACAACATTTACTTGGGTTTTTTAACATTATTCAAATTACTGTTCGTTTCTTCTTGTCCTTCTTCTTCTTATTCAACAGCAACTTCCAAAGCTTAATTAAACAAGGCAAATTAAAATGTATAAAAAAAAATATTTTATTTTGACCCGCTAAACATAAGAAGTATGACAGATCGCGTTGATTTCCTCCGATTCGACTGTAGTTTCTTTAAAGAAAACTTATTCGTTCGTTCTTTCCATATCCCACTCGGTCTTTCTTTCTTCTTCTTCAAGTGGTCACGTTAATAGAAGACTTGTTACATATGTACATTAAGTTATAAAACATGCAATCAAAACTCCTTTTGTAATTTTGTGAAAAATTTCGGGATGTCTTGAACATTGTAATTTTTTTTGGTATAGATACTTTCAATTTTTTTTAACCTTCTGTACAAAATTCTCAAACAAAAATAGATCTGAGAATTTGGCTAGTTTTACCGATCAATCGTAATATGTTTGAACTAATGAGATATAATTCAAGAGATATTTCAGGAAATTTACTTTGCTTCTGCTAATAAGTCCACATTGAATTTTTTTTTTTTATTTTTCCATGAAATGAGTCTTGTGCTCATAACTAATAATTGGTTGTGAGACTTCCACCTTACAACAAAAAAAAAAAAAAACAATTGGGGCTGGCGTTAGTTCATAACATGAATCAGAAACAAATAACCGGAAAAATGAATAAATCAAGGGGTTATTATATTTTTAGTACACGGTTTTTCCATGTTTCTAGAATATTTAAATCATATCGAGTTTTTAAATCAGCAATAAAAAAAATCTAATGAAATTTTTACATTTTTAAACAAGAGGGTTAATTTTTTTTTAATGTTTTATGATTTTTGACCTGTTGACGAAAATGAATAATTTTACAATTTTATTTATTTTGGTTGCAAATTTTGGTTGCAACAGGAAATCCCCAAAAAAAATAAAAAATAAAAAAAAATTTTTTTCTTCTTTCTTCTTTCTCCTTCTTCATTAAATATTATTTTTTTTTTTGTTAGACGGGAGATTAATTATTTCTATGTGATGTTATGCCATTGTCTGGGTGTGGCGTATTGACCAAAGAAAAAAAAACAAAAAAGACTTTGAAAAAGAAGACAGTCCTGCATGTAATGTAATACACGAAAACCCTAACAAAATACCTGTTTCAATGTACACGACTAGTCACGTGTTTACAACCCGGAAATGAGAAAAAAAATTTTCATTCTTCACTTTCCATTGAACATCACATCCCTTAAGAAAGAAAAACTTTTTTATTTTTCTTCATCAGAGACAACACTTTCTTTTCTTTTCTTTTCTTTTTACAACAACAACCTAATTGCAATGTCTCAAGGTACTTTATTTGCTACTCAACAAATTAGAAGCTTGGCTCCAAAAGCTTTAATTAAACACTTTAACTTGGATGTTAAAGTTTCTGACAAAGATGCTGTTTATGAAAAGAACTTTCCATTAAACAAAATCCCAGCTTTTGTTGGTCCAAAAGGTTTCAAATTGACTGAAGTCATTGCCATTTCCCTTTACTGTATGTATTTATTCCTATTTTGATTAACTCAATTGTTTATTCATCATTTATGTTACAAGGATGAGAAAATTTTTTCAATATTAATACAGTTATCCCTGTCTTAATAAATCATGTCGAGAATTTATAATCTGAAGCATTTCATAAATGAAATAAAAAATCAATTGAAGTCATATTTCTCAATTGGAATATTTGATTACTAACTACTTCCATCTAGTGATTAACTTGGCTGATCCAAAATCCAAATTATTGGGTAAAAATGCTGCTGAATATGCTCAAGTTTTGAGATGGTTGTCTTTTGCCAACACTGAATTGTTGCCAACTGAAGCTCAAGTTTTCAAACCATTGACTGGTGCTTCCCCATACAACAAAAAACAAGTTGATGATGGTAACGCTTACTTGGCTAAAGTTGTTGATATCTTTGAATCCAGATTGGCTGATTTCACTTATTTGGTTGGTGAACGTTTGACTTTTGCTGATGTTTTCGCTGCTTCTGTTTTCGTCAGAGGTTTCGACCACTTGTTTGGAACTGAATGGAGAAAACAACACCCAAACACCACCAGATGGTTCAAGACTATTATTGCTACTCCAATCTTGGCTCCATTCTTGGCTGATTACAAATTCAGAGACCAACCAGTTGAATTTGTTCCACCAAAGAAGGAAAAGAAGAAGGCAGAACAACCAAAGAAAGCTGAACAACCAAAGAAGAAGGAAGCTGCTGCTGCTCCAGCTGATGAACCAGCTCAAGCTCCAAAACCAAAACACCCATTAGAAGCTTTGGGTAAACCAAAGGCTCCATTGGATGAATGGAAGAGAGTTTACTCTAATGAAGAAACCAGAGAAACCGCTATTCCATGGTTCTGGGAAAACCAATACAACCCAGAAGAATGGTCCTTGTGGAAAGTTGATTACAAATACAATGATGAATTGACCTTGACTTTTATGTCCAACAACTTGGTTGGTGGTTTCTTCAACAGATTGTCTGCTTCTACCAAATACATGTTTGGTTGTATGGTTGTCTATGGTGAAAACAACAACAACGGTATCACTGGTGCCTTCTTGGTCAGAGGTCAAGACTATATTCCAGCTTTTGATGTTGCTCCAGATTGGGAATCTTATGCTTTCACCAAATTGGATGCTTCTAAAGAAGAAGACAAGAAATTCATCAACAACATGTTTGCTTGGGATGAACCAGTTGAAGTCAACGGTGAAAAGAGAGAAATTGCCGATGGTAAAGTTTTCAAATAAGCTATTTTAGTAGTTTTAAATATTATTGTGTAGTTGAATTGATTTTAACTAAACTAGAAATTTGTTTGAAAAAAAAAAAAAGAACCACCTCTTGTAGGTTTTTATATTTGATGAATTGATGATTAATGTATGAGTATTTTCTTGAGCGTATGTGCACGATTGGCGAAAATAAAAATAAAAAAACGCAACCAGCAAAACGCGGTCTCAAAAGTAAACACAGAAGATCCGTTTCTATATCCCCACCTAGAATCACTTCAAGATGTCATAAATAGAAGCTATTATTAGTGCAGAAGATAAATTTACATATGATAAAGCATTGAAAACAACTCAAGGATATAGTTATATCAGATGAGAATTTGGAGAGAAATATCGTATTCCATAGAGTATAGTTTATAATAATCCACAAGATATCATCAATGATAACCAAGAAGATGGAAATCAATATTAGAACCCGAATTGAAGATTTCAGAAATGGAATATCTTTTTGAATTTATATTAAAAATAATATGGATGCCAAAAAAAAAATGTAATAATAATGATAATAATACTTAGAGAAGTAAGTAATTAATAAAATTAATGAAATTTTATAATAGACAGAAAATATATTAAATTGAAAATATGATTAAGTTTGATATGATGGAATAAATTTATGGAAACTCATGGAGAATTTGAATATTATTAAGAGGAATTAAATTGAGATCAATTGATAATGATGATTATGGATGGAGTTGATTTTTGAATTAGGTATTATTGACTTTTTTCATTATTTAAAGAAAATTATAAACTGAAAGATAAAATAACTTAAAGTGGCTAGTATGAAAGTTTGAATGAACAAAAAAGCAAATTGTTGCTACAACTAGGAAAACTAAAAGTTCTAGTTAACAGTCAAAGCCTGGACGTGTTACAAAGATGAAATAAAAAAGTAGGTATTATTAGTTGATATATACCATTAAGAAATCAATCCATGACGGATAAGAGATCCTCATATAAGTAGTTGGTAGCTTATTATATGCAATGTGGTGAATGGATTTATGTACTTAGTTTAAAAGTAGGAACTAGTCAGTAGGGTTGTAATGTACATTATGTGTACCATCATCTTCGATAAATCATACAACTACTCCTATTCAAAGAGTGACCATCAAGACATCTGCAATTAGTATTCCTACATTGTAATTACAACATGTTTGATCCATATTTATTTTTGGACGAGTTCACACGACAATGCCCGTAAAACAATCTGAGCCATAAGACACGACTCTCTAACAAACGGAAAAAATAATAATAGAAATCGAAGAAAAAAAAAAAAAGAAAAGAAAGAAAAAAAAAATTCATTGAATTTCATTTCGTCATCAACAAAGACGATTTAAAACACACACACATATATATACCATTTCAAGTATCTGTTTTATATTGAATTTATTGACATATATATAGATTTTGTTTTGTTGTTTTTCATCTACATTTGGACATTCTAATAAGAAGAATATATCATCCATTTATCCTTTTATTTCCATTATTAGTATCTTTTTGTTTGCATAGCCTTTTCCAAAACAAAACAGGAAACGAATATATTAAAAAAAAAAAAACCTATTCTTAAGTTGCAGTTATGGTTCATTATAAAAATCGATATTTGAATTATATACGAAGAAAACCATTGGCATTATTGGCTCCAGTTACGTTATTATTCGTGGTTTATCTTTTCTTCTTTTCATCATCTAGTCTTACTTCATCCAAACTGAAATATCAATATAATAAGAAATCAAGAGGATGGTTTTATAAGAATAGAGATTCTATAATATTGAAAAACTTACCAAAGAATCATATTAGTCATTATGATTTAAATAAATTATCTGCTAGTAAAGATGCATTGAAACATCGAGAAGAAGTTTTAATTTTAACTCCAATGTCTAAATTTTTACCTGAATATTGGGACAATTTAAATAAATTAACATATGATCATTCTTTAATTTCTTTAGGTTTTATTTTCCCAAGAACTACTGAAGGTGATGATGCTTTAAAAGAATTGGAAAATGCCATGAAGAAATCTAAAAGAGAAAAGAAATTAAATTTTAAGAAAATCACTTTATTAAGACAAGATTCAAATTCTTTACAAAGTCAATTGGAAAAAGATCGTCATGCTTTTAAAGTACAAAAAGAAAGAAGATCTATGATGGCATTAGCAAGAAATTCTTTAGTTTTCAGTACTATCTCACCTTCAACTTCTTGGATCTTGTGGTTAGATGCTGATATTGTTGAAACTCCACCTACTTTGATTCAAGATTTAACTTCTCATAATAAACCAGTTGTTTCTGCCAATGTTTATCAAAGATTTATTGATCCAGAAACTAAACAACCTTCTATTAGACCATATGATTTCAATAATTGGATTGAAAGTGAAGAAGGTTTGAAGATTGCTGCTGGTTTATCAGATGATGAAATTATTGTTGAAGGTTATGCAGAAATGGCTACTTATAGACCATTAATGGCACATTTCTATGATGCTAAAGGTGATAAAAATGCTCAAATGGCATTGGATGGTGTTGGTGGTGGTGCTGTCATGGTCAATGCTGATGTTCATAGAGATGGTGCCATGTTCCCTTCATTCCCATTCTATCATTTGATTGAAACTGAAGGTTTTGCAAAGATGGCCAAGAGATTAGGTTATGAAGTTTTTGGATTACCAAACTATTTGGTTTTCCACCATAATGAATAGTCTAGATTTTTGGTAGATAAAATAATAGTTATTATTATTATTAATAATAATAATATTACCATTGTTGTGTTCTATAACTATTAGGTAACTTTTTTTGTATTTTTTGTTTATTAATATACTTCCCATTATACACAGTGAATTTTTCATTCATTATCTTGTAACAATCTAATTTGTCTGTGTCTTAATCAAGCATCGCTTTGGTTTGCTTACGTAAAGCAAGAAAAAAAAAAATCCAAAAGAAAAAAAAAAAAAAAAAAAAAAAATCATAAAATCTCATCTCATAAAAAATTCTTTTCCCCTTTCTTCTTCCTTAAATATTTATTAACTTGAATTAATTATCAACTATGCAACTTTCATGGAAGGATATCCCACCGGTTCCTACATCTAACGATATGTTAGATATAGTATTGAATCGTACTCAAAGAAAAACTCCAACAGTTATCAGACCAGGTTTTAAAATTACTCGTATTCGTGCATTTTATATGAGAAAAGTTAAATTTACTGCTGAAGGATTTACTGAAAAATTTACTGATTTATTACTGGGATTTCCAAATATTAATGATGTTCATCCATTTCATCGTGATTTAATGGATACTTTATATGAAAAGAATCATTATAAAGTTTCTCTTGCTGCTGTTTCAAAAGCTAAAACTTTGATTGAACAAGTTTCTAGAGATTATAATAGATTATTGAAATTTGGTCAATCTTTATATCAATGTAAACAATTGAAAAGAGCTGCTTTAGGTAGAATGGCTACTATTGTTAAAAAATTAAAGGATCCTTTGGTTTATTTAGAACAAGTTAGACAACATTTGGGTAGATTGCCAAGTATTGATCCAAATACTAGAACTTTATTGATTTGTGGTTATCCAAATGTTGGTAAATCTTCATTTTTAAGATGTATTACTAAAGCTGATGTTGATGTTCAACCTTATGCTTTTACTACTAAATCTTTATATGTTGGTCATTTTGATTATAAATATTTAAGATTTCAAGCTATTGATACTCCAGGTATTTTGGATCGTCCAACTGAAGAAATGAATAATATTGAAATGCAATCTATTTATGCTATTGCTCATTTAAGATCTTGTGTTTTATATTTTATGGATCTTTCCGAACAATGTGGGTTCTCTATTGAAGCTCAAGTTAAATTATTTCATTCTATTAAACCTTTATTTGCTAATAAATCCGTTATGGTTGTTATGAATAAATCTGATATTATTAAAGCAGAAAATTTAAGTGAAGAAAAACAAGAATTGTTGAAAACTTTAACTACTGTTCCAGGGGTTGAAATCATGAATGCTTCTTGTCATGAAGAAGAAAATGTCATGCAAGTTCGTAATCATGCTTGTGAAAAATTATTGACTGCTAGAATTGAACAAAAATTGAAAGGTACTGCTAGAGTTAATAATGTTTTGAACAAAATTCATGTTGCTAAACCACAACAACGTGATGATGTTGAAAGATTACCACATATTCCAGATGCTGTTAAGACTTTATCCAAATATGATGTTAATGATCCAAACAGAAGAAAATTGGCCAGAGATATCGAAGCTGAAAATGGTGGTGCTGGTGTTTTCAACATTAACTTGAAAGATAAATACTTGTTGGAAGATGAAGAATGGAAGAATGATGTTATGCCAGAAGTTTTGGATGGTAAGAATGTTTATGATTATTTGGATCCAGATATTGCTGCTAAATTGCAAGCTTTGGAAGAAGAAGAAGAAAGATTAGAACAAGAAGGTTTCTATGATTCTGATTCTGATATTGAAGATGAAGAAACTGCTGATATCAGAGAAAAAGCCGAATGGATTAGAAATAAACAAAAGACTATGATTATTGAAGGTAGAAACAGAAAATCTTTGAAGAACAAAGCTATTATGCCAAGAGATCAAATCAAGAAAACTTATAATGATATGGAAGAACATATGTATAACATTGGTCATGATACCGATAAATTGAGACGTACCCTTGGTAAAGAAAAATCATCTAAAGCTATGTCTGGTGTTGATATTTTGAGAAAAAATCAAGGTATTAAAGCTAGTAAATTGGCCAAGAAGAAATTTGCTGCTTCTCAAACTGATCGTCTTAATGATGGTGTTAATGATGGTGCTATGAGATCACAAGCTGAAAGATTGGCTAAAATGCAAAGAAGAGAAAGAAATAGAATGGCTAGACAAGGTGAAGGTGATCGTCATTCTACTGCTGCTTTACCAAAACATTTGTTCAGTGGTAAAAGAGGTATTGGTTCAACTGATAGACGTTAGTTTTTGTTATGGTAATAATAATTCTGTGTGTATGTGTGTGTTGTTTGTTTTACTTTCTTCAAATTATGTATATTAGATAAGTTTATAATTATTATTATAAGTAATTTAATTTTTTTTAGTTGGAAATTTATCCGAATTTTCGTAGAAAAAGACGAGACCTAGATTCCGAGGTTCGGATCGTGTGCAAAATTAACAAAACAGACGTTTTTCTATGTCTCGAATTAATAGAAGAATCCGAAACATTGCTAATTCATCAATGGAAAGCAATCAATCATAATATGTATAACTCTACGGAAATAAGTGTGGATTAGTAAAGAATAATGGTAGTTAGGTTGACCCTTAGTTTATGTATACCTTGAAGAGATCTGTCTTATATACGTAACAACTAAAAAAAATATAAATAACAAATAACAAATAACAATAGTGATACCACAGTTTAGTTTAACTTTAGCAATAATTTCTTTTTCAGTTTTTATACAAACCAAGAATATGGTGGTTATGGTAATAATATATATATATATATATTAACTAATAGGGTTTTGAATTCATAAAGGTCAATCATACATAAATATAAAGAGAGAGAGAGAGTGTGTGTGTGTGTAAAAATGAACAAACTCCGTGAAATCGGACATAGTTTCTTTCTTCCTTCCGCCTTCTATCACACACACACACACACCCCCCCTGGATGGTGAGTTATATAACGTTTGATAACCTTAATAATAACAATAGTTTTTTGGTACGTATTGTTCAAGTTATAAAGCCCAAGTAGAATCAAACAAAGTCGAAAAGAAAAGAAAAGAAAAAATTGAGGATCATGGGATAAGAAGAAAGAGAGAGAGAGAGGGAGGGAGGGGATAAGGGAGGTTATAAACCGTTGTATGCATACTGTCTCCTTGAAATAATAGACCTCTTGTATGAGTAATAAACCTTCCATTTGACACTGTATAAAATATTGTAATGTAGGATCCACAATTGTCACACACTCATTAAAGTCAAGTGTCAAATAAAATTGTCAATTTTGTCCACGCCTATTTCTTCTTATCAAATTAAGTGTGTAAGCACACACACACACACACACACACGAACAAACAATACACATACACAACACATCTAATCTAATCATAAACTAAAACCAAAAGAAATGATAAAACAGTAATTTCCTTTTCTCCAAAAATTTTTATGAATTTTTTTTTTTTTACTTTCTTTCTTTATTTCTTCTAATTATTCTTCTGCCCTTTGCCTATTGATTTTATATATTGAAAAGTATTAATTACTACTCTTTAGTTGATTTGAGCAAAATTCTGTTTATTATACAAGTTTTTACTTTTACTTTTACTTTTACTGACTAATCTCCCCCTTAATCTTTTTTTTTTTTTATTTTTTTTTTCTTTGTTGCTTATCTTTTTAAAGAAAAGAAAAAAAAAGGGAATCAACACAATACTAATAAAAATGGGTATTACTCAGATAATACCAGACGGTTTAACACACCACCAGACTAACAACAACAGCAACCACTTGGGTACTCGTTCTCACAATCACAATCACAGTCACAATCAACATCAACTTCAACCACTTGCAAGTTCTTCTCCAGTTGCAATGAGATCTTATTCCGATTCCGCAAAATCTTCTTTTGATTTTTCCGCTATTCAAGCTCAATTACCTCCAAATACTGGTCCACCAGGTACTGTTCCTGTCACTAATGGATCAAGTTCATCAAATAATAAGAATCTAGGTCACGTTCCTTGTAAGTTTTATCGTCAAGGTATTTGTCAAGCAGGTAATACTTGTCCATTTAGTCACAATTTAGATGGTGCTTTGGGTGCCGATAAAGTTCCTTGCAAGTATTTTCAAAAAGGTAATTGTAAATTTGGATTGAAATGTGCTTTAGCTCATTTCTTGCCTGATGGTACAAGAGTTAATTCCAAAAATTTTATGCTTACCGGTGCTGGTCACAATGGTGGGAAACAAAATACAAGAAGATCTTCTTTTAATAACAGTACTTTTGGCAACACTTCGTCGTCTACTTTGAAGAACACTAGTGCGATAGTAACGGGAGCCACACCTCCAGAATATGAGAATTCATTTTTCTCTTCAGATTACACTTCTGCTTCTACTTCTGCTGCTGCTGCTGCTGATAAAGCTTTTGGTTCTAGTAGTAATTCTCCAACGAATGTCGTCAACCATGGGAGCGCAGGTGCGTTGTCAAACCATAATGTTGCAACTTTTATAAATATCGGATACACCCAACCACCATCAGCACAACCACATCAACAGCCACAACAATCATCACAACAAGAACCCATTTCTTTAAGTCTGATTACTCAAGAAAGTCTTGCACGCTCAAGTTCATTCAGCAGATCAGAATTCAATTATCAATTCCCACCTCAATCCTCAAGTGTGCAAAACAAACCTAGTAGTTACCATAATGGATTTCAAACCACTTCTCCAAATTTCCAGAATCAAGCCAATTCTTATGGTACATCTACTTCTATCAATAACAACAACCATTATCATCAAAGACTGCTTCTGATCCAAAATCTGTTTTTCGGATCAAATTCATATTCTGGTGCGTTTGCAACCAATGCATCCGCATATAATACTGCTCCTACTCAGACATCACCATTTGCCAAATCCAAATCTATTAGTTTGAGTTTGAATACATCAATGAATGTTAGTGATTCTCCAACAGAACAATATGCTTCTGCCAATTCAACTTGGCAAACCGCAGCACCAAGTTATGTATCTAGTTCCACTACTCCAACTTCAAGATTTTCATTTGGTTCACGAGTACCATCTCAAAGTTACCAAAATAATCCACAACACTCAAAGATCTTGGGTGGGTATATTCAAGATCCTAACAACTCTTCAGCAATTGTTGACGATGATGATTTTCCACTTCCAAAAGCTGGAATCACTTATGATAATGTATTTTTCATGGACAATGAATAAAAAGAATTTTTTAAAAAAAGCACGGACACTAAAATAAAAATTATAAAAAATAGATTTTTTCTTCATAAAATAATCAAAAAAGGGATTGTTCTAAAAGAAAAATATTGTATAGAGATTTTTTTTTTGTTTTAAAAAAAAGAGTGGGGTTTCATTTAGTGGTTGACGGGTATCTATAAGTTTGTTTTTATTTATTATCACGGGTTAGTATCAGGTTGTATTTGTTGATTCAAAACAAAATAAAAATTATCAAAAATGAAAAAAGAGTTAAAAAGAGTTAAAAGGAGTTTTCATTTTCATAAAAAGAGGTTTAAATTCAAATTGTTTGTTAAGGAATATATACAAATTAGTTTATTCAATTGTTATCTATTTACATTACTCTTAATTTTGTTTAACTTGAGTAGTATCTTTTGGATCAGCTCTATAAATATCAGCAGCTAATTTCAAGAATCTTTGCATTTCTTTAGTATTAAGCATATCAAGATCAGATTTCAATCCTCTAATATGATCACTTTCAAATAATTTACCAACTAATAAAAGTTCTTGATTAACAGGATCAAGTGAAAATACCAAATAATCTTCAACTGAACTTTCCTTTTCTTGAGTAATATTATCATTTTTATCTTTAATAGTAATTTTTTGTTTTGAATTTAATTTCATTATAAATTGAACATAAACAGCAACACCATTATTATCAGGAATAGTATTAAACGAAATAATTTTTGGATCTTTTTCAATTTTAATTAATTCCCAAGTTAATTTACAATCTTTTGGAAATGTTAAACTTCTATTTAATAAAGCACCAATAAAATGAATACCACAAACATGATCTAAATTTTTATTAATAATATCTTGTTTTATTTTAATTTTACCTTCATTACAAGCATTTGCAAATGATTTATTAGCTCTAATATATGATTCAATTCCTTTATCTTTCCATAAATTAAATTGTAATGGTACTCCTAATTCTCTTTTATATGCAATTATACTATATGTATTTAATGCAAACAACAGAATTCTTCTAATTATTAATCTTGGCCAGGATAAAATTGGTGATTTGGTGAATTTTGGAGGAATATAAAAATCAGCCATACATCCAAGATAATTTAATGGTAATTGTGAAATATCTGGTTGTTTCTTCTTTTTCTTTTGAATACTGGTATCATTATTATTATTATTGGTTTTTTTATTTTCAGTTTCTGAAATAGATGAATTAAATCTAATGAATTGAGATGTTTTTGAAAATGATAAATATGATCTAGGAATTTGACTTCCAACACCAACAATACCTCTTCTTATTGGTAACATTTTTGATGTATGGTATGAATCGTTATGTAATCTGATTATCGTGATTGGATTAAAATGGAGAAAAATTTTTTTCAAACTCATGAAAAAAAAAAAAAAGAAAAGTACGGGTCGTGCCCTGCACGATCATTAACTATAGAATACACACACAGTTAAAAAAAAAAAATCCCAAGTTTCGATGAGATTATACAAATTGCTTTCATTTTTCATTTATTAAGGATATTTCATTTAAATATTCACATAATACTATAACATTTTCGATATAATGGCAGTTCAAAAGAATAAAGTTCCAGAAAAGGAAAGATTTATCCAATGTTGTGGTGACATTTCATTAGAATTAGTTGCATCACTTAAATCTTCAAAAGATATAAATTTAAATGGATTAATTACAAGATATGCTAAAAAATATAAATTACGTCAACAACCAAGATTAACAGATATTATTTCAAGTATACCTGATCAACATAAGAAATATTTAATTCCTAAATTAAAAGCAAAACCAGTTAGAACTGCATCAGGTATAGCTGTTGTTGCAGTTATGTGTAAACCTCATAGATGTCCTCATATTGCATATACTGGTAATATTTGTGTTTATTGTCCTGGTGGTCCTGATTCAGATTTTGAATATAGTACTCAATCTTATACTGGTTATGAACCTACTTCTATGAGAGCTATTCGTGCCAGATATGATCCTTATGAACAAGCAAGAGGTAGAATTGATCAATTAAGATCATTAGGTCATTCAATTGATAAAGTTGAATATATTATTATGGGTGGTACATTTATGTCTTTACCTATTGATTATAGAGAAGGTTTTATTACTCAATTACATAATGCATTAACTGGATTTAATGAGAAAAATATCGATGAAGCTATTGAATTTAGTCAACAATCTCAAACTAAATGTGTTGGTATTACTATTGAAACAAGACCTGATTATTGTACTGAAACTCATTTAAGTGATATGTTAAAATATGGCTGTACTAGATTAGAAATTGGGGTACAATCAGTTTATGAAGATGTTGCAAGAGATACTAATAGAGGTCATACTGTTAAATCAGTTTGTGAAACTTTTGCTGTTGCTAAAGATGCAGGTTATAAAGTTGTTTCACATATGATGCCTGATTTACCAAATGTTGGTATGGAAAGAGATTTAGAACAATTTAAAGAATATTTTGAAAATCCTGAATTTAGAACTGATGGTTTAAAATTATATCCAACTTTAGTTATTAGAGGTACTGGATTATATGAATTATGGAAACAAGGATTATATAAATCTTATAATGCAAATGCATTAATTGATTTAGTTGCTCGTATAATGGCATTAGTTCCACCATGGACTAGAATTTATCGTGTTCAAAGAGATATTCCTATGCCATTAGTTACTTCAGGGGTTGAAAATGGTAATTTACGTGAATTGGCCCTTGCAAGAATGAAAGATTTTGGTACAAGTTGTAGAGATGTACGTACTAGAGAAGTTGGTATTCAAGAAGTTCATCATAAAGTTATTCCTGATCAAGTTGAATTAATTCGTCGTGATTATTATGCTAATGGAGGTTGGGAAACATTTTTAAGTTATGAAGATCCAAAACAAGATATTTTAATTGGTTTATTAAGATTAAGAAAAGCAAGTAAAAAATATACTTATCGTAAAGAATTTACTTCTCAACCAACTTCAATTGTTAGAGAATTACATGTTTATGGTTCTGTTGTTCCTTTACATTCAAGAGATCCTAGAAAATTCCAACATCAAGGTTTTGGTACTTTATTAATGGAAGAAGCTGCAAGAATTGCTAAAGAAGAACATGGTTCTGAAAAAATTAGTGTCATTTCTGGTGTGGGTGTTAGAAATTATTATGCTAAACTTGGTTATGAATTGGATGGTCCTTACATGTCAAAGAAGTTATAATTGAATGAATAACATCTCTCAGTTTACTTCTCTCTGGTTTACATTTCTGTGTTTCAGTTAAGTTTATCTTATTTCTATATATATATATATATTTGTATTTATAATAATAATAATATTAATAATAATAAACATTACAAAAAAAAAAAAAAAACGTATTCCTTCATGTTCTTAATAGAAATTCCATCAATCTAATGCTACTAACCTCTCCTCCAATAATTACTCACGTTCATTAAGAAAGCTTCTATTAACCTTTTGTAGCCCACCTCTATGTAATGCGGGAGCTTTCACTTTGTTTCTTAATAATGATTGTACACTTTCAATATTAGCAGGAGGAGGAACTGCAGCCATTGATCTAGAACCACTATTGGATCGACTGACACTTTTAGTCTTTTCAACTTCTTCAATTTGTACTAATCTTTCTTTAACAGTGTCTGCCAAATGTGATTCAGCAATTTGTAATTTTTCATCTCTAATGTTAACTAACCAAGGATGATTTAATAATGCAGCATAAGAAGGTCTTAAATCAGGATTCTTATTAAGACATGATTTAACAAAATATTGAGCATCTTTGGAATAAATTTGGGGATCTAGTTTTGGTGGTTCTCCATCAACAATAGCACTCAATTGAGAAAAAATGTTGTCATAAGTTTCTGGTGGATATGGATAGTGACCAACAGCCAATTCCAAAATTGTCAAACCCAATGACCAAACATCGGATTGAACAGAATAAGTTGCATCATCAGGACTCAATCTTTTGATTCTTTCTGGTGCCATGTATGATTGACAACCAATGTTTGTTTTAGCCAAGGATGCAACCAAATTACCAGAAACACCAAAATCACAAAGTTTAACTTTACCTTGTGTATTGACTAAAATATTAGTTGGCTTGACATCACGATGAATAATATTATGTTTGTCTTTTAACTCACGCAACCCAAGCGTGATTGATTCTGTGATGTATGCCAATTCAAGTTCATCCTTAACCCCAATATTATGACCAAAAATCTTATCTAATGAACCACCATCCATATACTCAATACACATATAAACAGCACCTTCAACGAAAAAGGCACCATAGAAATCAACAATATATGGAGAATCACATTTATGTAAAATGTCCAATTCCATTAAAATTTGAGTGAATTTAGTTTCATCCAATTCTAAACGAACTTCCTTCATTGCCATCAAGACACCTGTTGGTTTATGCAACACCTTCAGCACCGACCCATAATTACCACGACCTAATTCTTCCAAATATTCAAATTCATCAAATGAAATTCTAAATGAAGACCCACTCAGGAAATCTATACCTTTAGAATGTAAAGATGCTTTACCAGCAAAATTTAATTGTCCTGATTTGATATCAACATATTTGGAATAATTAGCAAATAATCCTTGTAATTGAGGTTCATCCTTTTTTGTGGTTGGACTATCTGATTTTGGTGGAGTAGTGGAAGTACTAGTGTTCCCATTAGTTGAATCATTCAAGTTTAGTTTGAAATTTGGTTTCTTACGATCAGACATTCTTCTAGCCAATTCTCCAGGTGTACCCAGAGGACTTTTATTATTATTATTACCTGGATCATTCAAATTTAGTTTAAAATTTGGCTTTTTACGGTCCGATATTCTTCTGGCCAATTCGCCAGGAGTACCCAGTGGACTTTGCGTTTTAGGGGAACCAATATCTGATGTAGAAGTAGCTTTAGAACGTCCTTGTTGGAATGCCATTAGTTTTGCTTGAATATGAGGTAATGGTGCTGAAGAAGGAGAAATCAATGGAGGGTTCCCAAGTGAGGCGGTCGGTACGGGATTAGAAGGTAATTGCACTGATGTAGGTGGTTTAACGCGTGTTGATTCTTGCTGTTGTTGTTGTTGTTGTTCATCTGATGATTGTGGAGGCTGTGGCATTTGTGGAGGTGGTACTGATGGTGGTTTGCTACTAGGTACACTAGTGTTGATTTTCAAGTTATTAATATCTAATCCCAAATCCTTGTCTTGCATTGTTCTACTGTTTTGAAGTTGGTGCTAAATTGAACGGGGGGGGGGAAAAGATTGGGTGGTAGTAATAAAACAATGAATCTGGAAATTCTAATAGTAGTAGTAGTAGTAGTATAAATTAATATAAATAAATGAAATTCAAATATGAATATAAATATAAATATATATATAAAAATGAAAAATATTAATAGTTGAAATTGAAAATGTATATGTATATATATAAAAGAGAAAAAGAAAAAGCAAAAATCAAAAAAAGCAAAAAGTAAAAGTAAACTTTGGATTCCCTTTTAGAATTTTTTTTTTTTTTTTTTTTTTCTGTTGTTGTTGTTGTTGTTGTTGTTGTTTTTGTTGTTGGAATTCTTCCTCTCTTTTTTTTTTTTTTTAGTAGTGGTTTACCGATTACGTAATCATCTTACAAATGATGTGGTTGTACACTTTGAGGCGTTTCATGAAGGAGAAGAAGAAGAAGAAGAAGAAGAATTTTTTTCAATCACAATAAAGTACCTCATTTTTTTTTTTTTTTTTTTTAGTTTTCCGTATTTTACTTCTAACTCATTCACTCGAACCATTTTTATATTATTATCATTATTGGAATCATGTTCCACTTGTAGCTCAGTTTATATGTTTTTATATCCTTTTCCATCTCAGGTATCAAATGATACCTTTATTCTTTGGAACATCAGGATAATTATTCAAGTAGCAAACAAAAAGCTAAACGCCAAACACCGGATTATGAATTAAATGTTTTAGTAATCCCTCTGTCACAATAGTTGAATTCTCTCTTTATTTTTTGTTTCTTTAAACATCCAAGTGCCTAAATAATCAGACGACCCGCTACCGGGAGTATAACCCAAAACAATAGCAAGCAAAGTCAAACAAAGAGCTCTAAATTAAAAAGACAAAATTGAATAAAGAAATCTAAATGCACCAAAAACATTTAGGTACATGCAATACTTGCATTGAAGTACATTTGCCAACAGAAACAAGGGGACTAATGAGTGCCGTATAAGTAGAAGCAGCATACGTGATAGAAGTATACAAAAAGCAAAGCCCAAAAAGAAAGAAAAATAAGACAAATACGTTAATGTCTTTCAATGACATTGTGCGTGTATGTTCTTTAATAAGTGTCACTAAAACCAATTCGATGTTCTATGAGTTACAAAATAATACACCCTCAGCCCCCACTCTCTCTTCTGGAGGCAAAGCATCAAGCTATGAGGGATGGTATATCTCTAGAGTGTAGTATTCATCATATATAATGTTGAACACATTTCAAAGATGTCCCCAAAAAAAGCGCAATGTATTGAGGGAAGATGACACTCGACTTTGTGGATATCGGCGAGGAGGGAGAAGACAAAAAAAAAATCTATCTTACTTGGTGCAATATATTTAATTGTTGCGTTTAGTTATCATGGTTTTTTTTTTCCATTATCTCCCAACATGTTGGTTATGAGCATTCCATTCAAATTAATTAGTTATCGATAATTTTCGTTTAGCCTATTGTATGTCTCTGTTGTTTTTGCTATTGTTGCTTTCTATTTTTGGAATGGGCCAATTCAACAAACCTTTATCTGGATAATCTTGACAAAAATAAACATCCACAAACAACTTTTGGTTCGCTGAAAAAGTTCGCATACGGGTTTATATGCTTTATCAATATGACTAACAATATTGCACTTCTGGTCTGGTCATTATTGAGAGAGCGTGTGAATAACTTTGTGTACCACTCTCTAGTTTGACCTGAAATTAGAAGCAACCCTGTCTCCTGTATTGTTGATCGTCATATCAATCGAAATATTCACTGGGAAACTTGTACCGAACCCTTAGATCGATCAAAATCGTCATCCATCTCGTGAAAACTAGACGTAAACTAGTGGATGGTATTATTTTGATAAGAACAACCGATTCATCGCAAATCAATCCAATCTCGTCTAAACCTTTATTAATTTAGCAAATGGTTCGAATTTAATCGTTGACAATCTGTATCCCTCTGCCATTGTTAATACAAAATATTGGTAAATCTTGCAGCACTTCAAGTGAAAAAAATAAAATATTCTCACTAAAAGCGAAAAATACAAAAACACGGATAAAGGAAAAAATAAATAGAAAAAAAAAAAAAAAAAATCCAGACAACTGAAATATTCTAATTTCCGGGCAATGCTATGAATACAAGTAATGATTCCACATCTAACACTACGCTCAACGCAAGTTCGGTAAATTGGACCACCAATCAAATTGATTCTAGCTCGAACTTACGAGTGCAAATAAATGATTATGATAGTTACCAAACATTTGCCACACGGTTAGATCAATATTGTACACGCGTTACTCAAGTGCCTATCATTAGAATATACGGATCGATTTCTATAGATCATAACGAAACCAATCAGAATAACACTTCCCCAAGCATGAAAAAACAGAAACTAGAGAACCAATCATCTGTTTTCAATGTTGTAATACATGTACATAATTTTTATCCTTACATTTACGTGACTTGTCATGAAACAGACTACTCAAAGTTACAGGACGAGAAGTTCATAGAGCTTGTGGTAAATTATCTTGAATCGGCCCTAAAACTGTCATTCCAGCAAAAAAGAGGCAAAAAGGGTGACAACAGTGATGATGATGATGATAACGGTGAAGAAAATAAACCTACGGTCAATTCAAAAGTGAGGAAATATATTGCCAGTGTTTCTATATGCAAAGGAGTCCCTATCTATGGTTTCCAAGTGGGATACCAACTTTTTTACAAGATTTCCCTACTATCTCCACTATATAAATCCCGTTTAACCAAGTTGTTCCAGGAAAAGAAAATATCATTATACAGAATAGGAATGGTAGAGAAAGAAAATGTGATTTATCACCCAGAACCACATTATGTGTACGAAGGTCACATACCATACCTTCTACAGTTTTTGACCGACTTCAATTTATTTGGTTGTGGTTGGTTGAATATTGATAAAGATTATATCGAGAAGGGAAATGCCAAAACACGTGGATTGTATTTCCGATCCCCGATCCTAACAGATCTTCATAAAACAGGATACGACCGAAATCAGATACTGGTTTTGAGCCGTTATTTATCAAAGTTTATCTCTGTTGACAATGTATTGCGTAGTGGGGAGAACAGAAATGGCAAACCTTTACCATTTAATCGGGTAGGCAAATCAATACTTGAAATTGATATTACTTCTGGAAGTATAGTCAATAGAAGCTGGTTGGTTCCCAGAGAGTTGCACGATGATTTCATAGAGAGAGACGAGTTTAATTTATATAAACAGGCAACTGATGCAGGTGAACTTAAATATGGATATAAATATGATAATGAAGGACATCCTAGAATATATTTATCATCCTTAAAACAAATTTACAATGACTTGAAATTTCAGTGCCGATCTAGGAACTCATTGTTTGATGTTTCTACTGATGCATTGCAAACATCCAAAATATCGTATTTCGGAACAGGCTCTTCAACCTGGTCCAATGACGAACTAAATCGAGACTTGTTAGATTACGTTGTCAAACTAAACGGGAAACTGAAACTTGATTTACATGGATTTTCACAAAAAATATTAAAAGTAAGAAGGTTGCAGCAAGAAGGTGGTGATCCATTAGAAAAATTCCCAACATCGTTTGATCTTGTGGATATCGAGAAAGTAAAGCAATATCATAATTTTCAGATGAGATACGATTATGAGTTAATTAGATGGAATGATTATGATAGCTTGTTTGTTTCACAACCAAGTTTGGTACAAGATCATGTTTCAGATCAACATCAACCCGATTCATTGTCTTCAGATACTGATTTCTCTGATATCGATATTAACGATTTTCTCAACCCTGATGAAAAACCAAAACAGAAAGAGAATGAACTAGATGATCAAGAGATCATACCAGTCGAGGATGAACAACAAAAAGATAATGGAAATATTGATGAAGATGAACTAGAGTTGACCCAGTTACATCAGTTCGATGAAAGTATTCTTAAAGAAATGAGTCAGATCAAACCTACAGCAGTATCAAATCATTTTGGAGTAGATCAATTGTCCTTTATTGAGGATTTTTCATTCCCTCCAACTCCTGAACAGCCACCAATGAAGAATTTAAAAGTCACAGATAATACATATGAAATTCCAGTACCTGATCTGTTATACCCAGAAAATTGTGATGACGCATTTCTGTATTCTGGAATATTGAAAATTAATTATGATGACCCATTCTATGATAACACTGACGATGTTCAACCGCGTCCATTAATTTTTGCTAATCAAAAGATTGTTGTCCCAATGAAAGATGAATCGCTGATTCCACCATTGGAGATGTCGAAATTAATTCGTGAAGAAGCTAACTCAAAGAATATGGCAAAATCTGGGCAATTCCGAACCTGGCAGTACCTGCTTGAACCACCAACCAAGAACGATATCAAGTGTTGGCTCAAAACTGAAGAAGCTAACACCTTGAGAAAGCACTTGAAATATAGATCACAAATTGAACCCGGTAAATCACAAGGTGGTGATTTTAAATGTTCCTATAATTCTGTTAAAGTATCCAGAAAACCAGACGAGTTTAACTATTTAACTAGCTTTCATTTGGAAATCCATGCAAACCCACCCAATTCTAAACTTACAGTAGATCCATTGCGTGATCCTGTTTGTCTTATTATTTATTCCTTCGATGATGCTAATGTGATGTTTGATCATTGTAAATTCAAATCTGGAATATTGATGTTTGACAAGACCAAGAGAATTGATGAAAATACTATTAGTTTATTGTCCACGACATTGGATCAACATATTGAGATTTTTGAAGATGAGTTGGAGATGTTTGCAAAACTTGTGAATTTGGTTGAACTTTTTGATCCGGATATTTTGTCTGGATATGAGGTCAATTCCATGTCTTGGGGTTATCTTGTCGAAAGATCAAAAATGGTTTTTGATCTCAATTTAATGGCAAATCTAAGTAGAGGCAATTTCAAAAGTAATGGGAAATTTGGAGATCGCTGGGGATATACTCATACATCCAATATCGAGATTTCCGGTAGACATATGTTGAATGTGTGGAGAATTTTGAGGAGTGAAATGAGTTTAACTAGTTATTCATTGGAGAATGTCACCTATCATTTGTTACATCATACTTTACCGAAATATCTGAACTATCAATTGTCTCAGTGGTTATCTAAAAAGAGATTTAGTGATATAGTGATTGTTTTATCGTACTATACTGAAAGAGTGAATACCATTCTTAAAATAATTAACGTACAAGAGCTAATAACGAGAAATGTGGAGCATTCAAGATTAATTGGGATTGAATTTAATTCAAATTTCTATCGAGGTTCTCAATTTAAAATTGAATCTATTTTATCAAGAATAGCCAAACCAGAGAGTCTATTGTTGAACTCTCCTTCAAAGCAGGATGTTCATGAAATGAGACCAATTGAATGTATTCCCTTGATTCTAGAGCCAAAATCAAATTTTTACAAGTCTCCATTGGTGGTGTTGGATTTTCAATCTTTATACCCATCAATTATGATTGCTTATAATTATTGTTATTCTACTTTACTCTGTAAATTACATAACTACAAACCGAGTAAGAATGACATTGGGTACCTCAAAAATTTGAAACTTGCTCCTGGATTGGTTGATTTGTTAATTAAAGAAGATGGTGTTAATATTTCTCCAAACGGATTTGTATTTGTCAAGAGCCATATTAGAAAGTCAATATTAGCGAAGATGTTGGAAGAAATTTTGAATATCAGAATTAAAGTCAAAGAAGTTATGAAACTTTTCAAAGATGATACAGAATTAACCAGGTTGTACAATGCTAGACAGCTTGCATTAAAGTTGATAGCTAATGTTACGTATGGTTATACATCTGCAACTTTTAGTGGACGTATGCCCAACTCGGATATATCCGATGCTATTGTTTCAACAGGTAGAGAAATTCTCAACAAGTCTATTCAAATGATTGAAGCTGGTAAATATGGGGCTAAAGTAGTTTATGGTGATACAGATTCGTTGTTTGTTTATTTTCCTGGTAAATCCAAATCCGAAGCATTCATATTAGGTAAAGCAATTGCAAAAGAAATTACAGATTTCTTTCCTGACCCAGTTAAGTTAAAATTTGAAAAAGTTTATCATCCATGTGTACTACTAGCCAAAAAAAGATATGTTGGATATTCTTATGAATACGAAGATCAAGCAGTGCCTAAATTTGATGCAAAGGGGATAGAAACAGTTCGACGAGATGGAATACCGGCCCAACTGAAAATGACAGAGAAGACATTAAGAATTTTATTTGAAACCAAGAATCTTTCCAAAGTTAAGAAATATACAATTGAACAATTCCATAAAGTCATGATGAACAAAGTATCTGTTAAAGATTTCTGTTTTGCCAAAGAGGTGAGATATGGTACATATAAAAATGAAAAGCACTTGCCTCCAGGAGCACTTATTGCCAGTAAAATGGTTGAAGAAGATCCACGGAAAGAACCGCAATATCGTGAGAGAGTACCCTATGTGGTTTATAAAGATATTACTAAACCAAGAATTAAAGATAGATGTATAACTCCTGAAGAGTTTATCAATTCCTATCAAACAAACAAACCATATGAGCTAGATGCCGAGTATTATATCACACGTGTTTTGGTACCACCGTTGGAAAGAATATTCAATTTAATTGGAGTTGATGTTCAAGGATGGTATAAACAAATTCCAAAAAGCAATCGCGGGATTGACATTCGACATCATGCTGCTTATGCTGATGTGTGTTTAATATGTGGGAAAAGTTTAGACTGTTCTGGGAATATTTGTGAGAGTTGTTTTCAAGATGGACAACAGTTAATAACTGATATCAATATGACAACTCATGATACAGAAACTAAAATCATTGAACTAGAGAATACATGTCGTGATTGTGTTCATAGAGCAATTAAACCAGGAACTAAAATCAGTGAGTATACTGATAGCTGTATTAATGGAGATTGTTCAGTATATTATAATAAATCCAAGCTTAATAATGAGTCGAGACAAGTTTTTTCAAAACGGGATAAAATATTACTAGAATGGTAAGATAATATTCGTAGTATTTGTGTATATTGTAATGTACATCTAATAATACAAGTTTTAATTGTGAACATTAGATTAATCTTCCATTTCTGGCATTCCATCATCTTTCCAACTTCCCAGGAACATATGTTTAGCATAAGCTAATGGATCTTTAGAACTTTTTGATCCCATTTGATTAACATCTGGACTGAATGAAGTGATTGGCAAAACTAATACATCATCAATAGCAATTGGTTGTTCCATTCCTGTAAAAACTTTCCAATCAATAATAGTTTCCCATTTATATTTACCAGTAATAACTTCAGGAGATTGTAAAATTGCATTCATATAATCAAAAACAGTATCTGTGAAAATCCCAGGACCTGTCCAATTCATAATATCACCACCTTCATCTTTACCTAAAACTTTATTTAATTGATTATTTTCTTGTCTATTTAAAGTAATTTCAGTTATTTTAGTAATTAATTCTCTCAACATTGGATGACCCAGTTTTGATTGTATAGTCCATTGACAAAATTGAATTCTTCTAGCATACCAATCAGCCCAATCAGGTCTATCAGGATCAGCTTCAATACCAACTACTAAACCAAGATTATTTTTTTTATTTAAATATTTCTCATTATTTGAAATCCATTCATCTATTGGTTTTAAACTAACAGTATCAATATCAGTATAAACACCACCTCTAGCAAATAAAATTAAATATCTGAAAAAATCAGCTTTTAAAATTGATTTTGGCATAATTTTATAAGCTTTTGAAACATCAGGAATTTCTTCATATAATTGTTCAATTAATTCATTACATTCATCATCAGGTATAATATAATGTTTATAATCTGGATTTTTTTTATCCCAACTTTTTTGAAATTTAAAATATCTTGAAGGAAATGTTTCATCATTTAATCCAACTTTCCAAGTTTGCCAAATTTTTTTAGGAAATGGTGAATTTAAATCATATGGAAATCTTTTTGATAATTGTTGACGAATTATACTTGATTCATCAATTTGAAGTTTTTGAGTTGGTTTAAAATTTAATCCTTCTTGTTTCCAATTTGGATTTGATTCTAATTCTCTTTCAAATTGTAATTTAGATATATTTATACTAGTTCTATTAGAATTAGATCCAAAAAATGTTGATATTAAGAAATATGTCACTGAGATGGTAAATAACCCAACTAAAACCAATCTGATATCCTTCAGACGCATGTTGTTAACTTCTGAATTGGTCTATGATACACCGTGTAGAAAAAGAGAAAACCAAATCAAATCAAATCAAATGAAAATCAAATGAAAATCAAAATGAAAAAAAATTGAAACCGAAATTCAGGGCACAGTTTTTAGTTCCGAAAAAAAAAAAAAAGAAAAAAAAATCTACATCCAGCCGGTCGTGCAAGCACAGTATGGCTTGTACAGCAAAAGGGGTGTTTGAAATTACTATGAATCAAAATAAAGACAAGTGACAGGAATAGAATAAATAAAAGGGGAGTACCATATAAAGTAGTTTTGATCATGGATTAGGGTTAATTATGAAGTGTTTCACTAATATGCAATTAGATATAATTCATAAAGGTTTTGATAAACACACTATGCATTCGCTAGTTTAATAGTATGATCATCAGTGTTATAATCTATCTATGGGGTACCAATCATCAACTTACAATACCAACCGATTAACAACCCATTAACATCAAACAAACATACAATATTGATTATCCTAAATCAATGTCCCAATTTTGTGACAGATTACACTACTGATAAAAAGTGAGAACCAAAAAAAAAAAAAAAAAAAAAAAAAGAAACAGATGCAGCCAGGAGAGAGAGGGAGAGAGAGAGAGGGAGAAAAAAAATTCAATCAGTACTCATCTCATTACAACTTTATTATACTTTTTCCTTTTTATTACACATATTAAACACACTACAGGGATACTAACAAACAATGCCTCAAAACGAATATATTGAACAACATATCAAGAAACATGGTAGACGATTAGATTATGAAGAAAGAAAAAGAAAGAAGGAAGCAAGAGAAGGACATAGAATTGCTAAAGATGCTCAAACTTTGAAAGGTTGGAGAGGTAAACAATTTGCTAAGAAGAGATATGCTGAAAAAGTAGCTATGAAAAAGAAAATTAAAGCTCATCAAGAAAGTAAAGTTAAAGGACCATCTACTCCTAAAGTTGATGATGGTGAAGCATTACCTACTTATTTATTAGATCGTCAAACAAATAATACTGCTAAAGCTATATCAAGTTCTATTAAACAAAAAAGATTAGAAAAAGCTGATAAATTTCAAGTCCCATTACCTAAAGTTAAAGGTATTTCTGAAGAAGAAATGTTTAAAGTTATTAAAACTGGTAAATCTAAAAGTAAATCTTGGAAGAGAATGATTACTAAACATACTTTTGTTGGTGAAGGTTTTACTAGAAGACCTGTTAAAATGGAAAGAATTATTCGTCCTGCAGCATTAAGACAAAAGAAAGCAAATGTTACTCATCCTGAATTAGGTGTAACGGTATTTTTACCTATTTTGGGTGTTAAAAAGAATCCTCAATCTCCAATGTATACTCAATTAGGGGTTTTAACAAAAGGTACAATTATAGAAGTCAACGTTTCCGAATTGGGTTTGGTCACTGCTGGTGGTAAAGTTGTTTGGGGTAAATATGCTCAAATTACAAATGAACCTGATAGAGACGGTTGTGTAAATGCTGTATTGTTAGTGTAAGAATTATTTTGACACACACATATATATATATATATATATAATAGTTTCATGTGAATACAGACACATGGTCTTACTTGAACTCATTCGTAAACAAATCTTGGCATAATATAGTCCTCTTACCAATTGATCTTAATCCACAATTGAATATCAATTTAGCATGTTCTCTGATGATTTCCCATTGACTAGTGATAAGTTTACTTGAAATCAAGAAACATAACCCACTGATATTTTGCTTGTTGGGAATCAGTGGAAGTTTCTCACATGCTTTCATAATTGATTCACTAGTCATCTTTTCAGGCAATGGATCAAGTAAGCTTTCTTTAATTCTATTCAAGTATTTATAACCATCTTCAGCATATTTCAAAGCTTCGACATTCTGGGTTTGTTCAACATATCGATGGCTTTCCAATCCACAAGTTGCAAAACAATAACTCCATAAAACTAATGTGGCACTACTTATACAATTCATTGCATCATAATAATCACAATTTGGTTTCCAATCTAATGCATTACCATCGTCATTTAGCATCAATTTGCACAACAAGCTGTAACAATAAAAAATACAACGAATGTTTTCTGGATTCTTGTTTGTCTTTGACCAAATATTGTTAAGCTTTTGCTGTACTATAAAATGATCTTTCAAAGTAGCATCAACACTTTGATTTGCAGGAGATCCAGCGTAGATGGCAATATCGTAATGATTGACTTCAGGCAAACCAATGATCTGGGTAAGATAAAATATTGGGAATGGAACATTTCTATTAGGTAAACTGAACATTGAAATACCAGCAGAATTGAGTGATTCATTATCTTGCATAACTTCAAAATACCAATTGTCAAATGACCGAATCAACATCTCTTTCCAAACTTTGTTGTTTGCATGTGAACTTTGATTGGATAATAATGATGAGCTATTTTGTAAATCCGTCTGTTGCATCTGGTGCATCAATGATATCAAACCAGCTAGTAAAATTTTCTGCGAGAAAATAGACTTGTTTTTAACATCAATTAATTTATAGGATTTTAATAGTTTTTTCAATGCTGCCAAAAAATTATCGGTTTTGGGTTTTTTCTTTTTGAAATTTCCACTGTGCTCTTGAAGTTTACGTTGACGTTTTACAACTTTCTTAAATGATCCACTCACCTCATTAGACTCCCAAAGACTTTCATCGTCACAAGGCAAATTCAACAATTGCAATTGATAGAATAAAATTTGAGGATTGTGTCTAAACTTCACATAATCAATAATATCCAAATAGAAAGTCATAAAAGTGATACGTTTCATTGATTCTGATTCAACCCATTTGTCAAACAAGTCTCTGTCGTTATTATCACTTGAATTGGCCCCTTCTTCTAATTCACTTTCTTCCTCAGCCGCACTTGATGAATTACTGGTGCTTTGATTCTTTTTCTTTTGTGTTGGATTACCTCCTAAGATTGGACTTCTTCGCAACAACTGTACTGTTGTACCATGATGCAAATGTGCTCGTTCGTGCATCCTTCTTGTCAAAAAGTTCTTTTCAATCCATTCCAACATATTTAAACTTTGTAGGATCCATAATTTGACTGGTGATTTGAAATCTTCGTGTTCAAAAATCGCAAATCTCAATGGTTTTGCTATTTGCAATGTGAATTTAAACTCGGGAGATTGTTTATAATCTTTGGCCAATATTTCGGCGGTATCTGGGAAACTATAACAAGCTCCAACAGCAATCATTGCCACCAACAATAATAGTTCAGCTGATTTAGTATCAAACGAAGGTTTATGCAAGAATGTAAACTGAGAATGGAAATGCTTCCAATACAGATATAAATAAAACGAAACACGATCTTCGATTGAAAGTTTGGCATCAAATGGCAAATCTTCTAGTCTAATACCAACCAGACCAAATATATCATCCAATAAACCTGAGTCGATGAAATACTGTTTGTTTTTGGATAAATTTTTTTCTGAATGTTGTAATAATTTAGACTCATCCTGGAGAGTGCCTTCTGTGGTGTTATCAACACTTGACTCCGTATTTGACGGCGATACTGACGACATGCTCAATCCGAGGTTACGCAATCCATCATCTTTGTTCAACCCTTGCATTTGATTCTGGAGAGACTGGTAATTTCTTTGAAATATTTCATCCAAGGGATTATCATCATTCATGAAAATATTGACATCCATGCCATAACCATTGGCAAATGCTTCTATATCAAAAGAATAGTTCTGAAGACCTCCAGCTTGTGGAGGAGTGGGCATTATCATTGGACCAGCACCAGATTGGATTCGATCTGCCATTGGTGAAAATTGTGAGCCACCATAAGGGAGATGGTATTGGCATATTATGAGGTAGTAGTTGCATTTCATGTTGTTGTGGCACTTGTTGTGCTGCTAGTTGTTGTTGCTGCTGCTGTGGTGGTGGTGGTGGTGGTTGCTGCTGCGGCTGGGATTGAGGTTGAGGAAGCACGGGTAGTGGTTGTTGTTGCTGCTGATCGTGCGATGTAATTTGCTGTATTTGATTTGATTCAGGTGAAGAGTTTGATACACCATTTCCTTGTGGTGAATCATTAAAAAGCCATGATAATATATCATTCTGTGGGATAGTTGTTCCATATGATTTGTATAAATGGTTGAGATTGTTTTGATTATTAGCATACATATTGTATTGCATTGTAGTTGGATACCTTGGTGTTGTTTGTTGTGAGGGGATACTAGATGGGTAAATAACTGTTGGCTGATCTGGTTGCAAAATATTTATCGGTGTTCGTACATTTGATTGGTTGCTGGCATTACTTGCAATACTGTTGTTGTGATTGTGATTGTGAATATGGTTGTTATTATTATTGTTGTTGCTGCTGTTGTTGATGGCTTGTACATATTGTTGAGATGGTTCAAGTCTAATAATTTTCCGTTTAGGAGATTCTCCAGAATCATCTTCCAGACGGTTATGCTGTTGTCCCGCAACTAAATTAGATATTTGCATTCCTCCTGAAGATGATGATGAACTGCTGTTACTTTCTTTTCTATTGGTTACAATCCCAACAGGTGCTGGAGTATTCGTGTTGTTATTATCCATATTCAACAACTCATAGTGTCTCTTTATATGTCGATCTTTTAAATCCTTTCGAACAAATTTCTTACCACATTTTGTTTTATTTCCATGGTAGTCAATCAAGAATTCACAAACGTATACTTCTTTTGGTTCATGATTCAAATTATGTCTTGCCAAATGATCAGATCTACTGAAAACTTTGTCACAATGAGTACAAGGAAACACACCCAATGAACGCTTCTTCTTTTTGGTAGTAGTTTTTTTATTGTGTGAATGGGCCGGTTCATTATTTATGGGCGTCGTAGTAGTATTAGATGACGATGTTTCCGATGGACTAAGGGACATTATAATATATCTTCTCTTCTCTTCGCTTTTGGTCTTCTCTCTTGTCTTTTGTTGTTGTTATTATTATATAATGTTTGATGAAAAACTCTAATTTCTTTGATATTATAATTGAAAATCAATGGTATATTTTAATTGTCCCTGAAAATAATAATAAACTAAAGGATTGGATATATTTGGGGATTTTTGAGTTCTTTTGTTAAATAATCAATGATTCAATCAAAGATAATTGTCCACAAGTAAAAATCAAAAAAAGAAAACGAATTAAGGATTATCGGAGTAGGAGAAAAACTTTTTTTTTTGCTGATGTTGATGTTGTTGATGTTGATGATGTTGTGTATGGCTTAGTGCACACCCACCTTAATTTCTCTTCTCTTTGACTTCTTATTTGCGGCGTATTTGTCTGTATGTGTATTTGTTGGTTCTGTCTGTCTTCAATGTCGCCCGAATTTTTCTCTCTTTTATTCTTTACGTCCACAAAAATGAAATAGTATTGGAGAAAGATTGTTACAATTCGTTAAATAAAAAGCTAACAATCAGCCTTTCAACTCTTCTCTCCCCCCCCCCCCTTATCCCCTCACATTTACACTATGTGTTGTCTAACCCCTCTCAAAGTCTCATACATTACGTGCAACTTTGTTCTATTTTTTTTTATCTTACTAAAGGAACAACTGGGACGGGGTCTTGGCAATACATTGAATAAGTTGTAATAACATGACACAGCAACCAATCCTCTCTCATATCTCTAACCTTTGATGTACAGCAGATTAACTAAAAAACAAAAACGTATGATTAAGTGCACACGTGACATCGCATAATATACGTTTGATCAACTTAATGTATATATACTCTTTTGTAACTCTTTACTCTATATGCTTTATAAATTGATTATATAGTACATGATCAACTGGTAAATACCTGTTGATCTTTATAAACATCGATATCATCATTGAATCTCAACAGTTTTGGTGTTTCATTTAAAGACGAATCAAGCAGCAATTCAGGGGTCGTATTGACGTAACCTGGTAATGTAATAGTGGTGATTCTGGTTCGTGATTGATCTCATCCAGTTCTTCTTCACATTCTTCTTCAACATCTTCTTCATCGTCATCATCCTCGTCATCCTCCTCGTCATAGGTAACTATATCTTTGCTGAAATAATGAACAAATTTCTTATAATTTATAAGAAATGCATTTTGCAACAACACACTTTCCAAATTACTATATGAATTATTGAAATAATCAAAGAAATATTCCTCCTCGTAAAATCTATAATTAGATAAACACAATCTCCAAATCTTGTAATATTTAGTATAAATCATAGGATTATCAAGATTTTTTATACAATTTTCTTTTAAATTTATCAAATTATTCATATAATCAATCAATTCTTCAAGTTTTGTTTCTTCAAATTTCTCCACAAATAATGTTTTAATAATTTCAATTAATTCATTCTTAAACTTATAATCTATAATCTTGTTGACAAATGTTTCCAAATTTGGTTCATTCTGTACTATTGAATTTATGACATAATTACTAATTTCTTGATAGTTTTTATGATCGTGACATGAGACACATTCGAAAAATTCATCTATTAGGTGTTGCAATTTATTACGACAAATAAGTAATGTCATATTAGGCTGACTTTTGGGTGAACTGGAGAAACATATATTGGCTTCACTACTATTAGTACTAAACGTACTGCTGTATCTTCTTTTCATGGATGATTTGGGTAATTCTATAGGTATTAGAATGGGACTTGGTGGTAAATGATAATCTTCTTCCTCTTCTTCTTCTTCCAACAGATCATCTAGTAGTTCTTCTTCGTTAGGTACAACATTGCTATCACATTGTTTGCTTTCATATCTTTCGATTTCCTCTAAATTTAAAGTTCCAATTTGAATTGTTAAATTGACTCCGTGCTTTATTAGATTCACAGTATCAAATAGATGCTCATCCAGACATTGATTGAATGGAAATTTTGAATATATCCTAGTATATGATGACTTTACCTTTGCCATGATTGAATGTATAAAAAAAAATGAATATATATATATGTATACTAAATGGTGGAAATGTAATGTAAAATGGGAAAACTATATATACAACATTCTATCAGATTCATTTGGTTTTATATATAATTTAAACCACGAGTCATCTTATGACACACACCACACATGTGCACACAAAAAATTTTATGTTCTTTTTTTCCTCTTCCTTTTTTCTTTTTTCTTTTTCTTTTTTCTATCTTTCCTTCACCCAATCGGTCTAAAGTTTCCGCGCCCACTGCAGCCCACGCCCTCCATTCAAAGTTAAAATAAAATGCTGCCAAACAACAAATATAAAATTCCCACATGGGCAGCCGGGGCCAACACACACACACACACACACGTTTCCTCCCGCGCGAAACGATCCTTGCAACAACAACAACAGCAGACAAAAAAAATGTTACAATTCGCAACATTCTTAGCGACAAAAGAGAATACATAAATAAAAAAGAAACCTTCGCTCAAGGTTATATTTTTTTATTTCTCATTTGAAGTCCTAATCTGGACAAAGAACGTGGGAGTTGGGTTGTATCTGATAATAAGAGAGATCCTATTTGATTCCTATTGGTTTTACGGCGACTAACTACTTTCTTGTTCAATGAGTCTAGATCTGTGTTGTTAAGAGAAAGTGTGTGCGTTTTCTTTTCTTTTTTCTTTTAATACATTTTATGTTTCTTCTGTCTCTTATTATTGTTTGTGATTAACTCCCCTGTTTTACATTTCCACAGGGAATGTGAGTGTATCGTGAGATCAACATTATAATATCTATATAAAAGCCAACATTTACAGTGTGTTTGAAAATTTAACATGAATGGAAAAATATTGAGGGCAATTCGTGGAGTAATAAAAAGAAACGATAAATTGAGTGTTTAATCATGGAATGAAATAAACTAGTAGAATCTCAACATTTTTAATTACATACAATGTGAGATATTATCAATAACCACCATGTATTGTTGAGTTTCTCCTTATTCAACCTGCTCAGACAAATTCTCCAGTAATGATAGCGTGTTAGTTTCATTTGGTAGTTTGAAGTTGTGTGCTCCGCATCAACACGTAACATACTAATATTAACCATACATATATGTAATTCAATAAAGGGTCCTATGAGTATACCCATATTTGATTCATCTCTTATTGTGTGTGTGTGTGTTGTATGAATAGATTGAACGTATCTTGTACAATGTTACTACTCACCACACGTCCTTCCTTATCAACACAAATAAAACACGTAAAATGCGAATTTCTTTTTTCTTTTTTTTTTCTGCTTTCTATTGTTACAATCTCAGTTCGAAAGAAAGAAAGAACGAAAAAAATATTCGATTGATTAAAAATAGAAAAATTTTCCTTTTCACAATTTTTTTTCCCCTTTTTCTTTTTGCTATTTATCAAACCTTACATTGATTATATCAACCAGCGATGATAAACACCAGAAACGTTAGATTAATCGTCGGTGTACTTGCATTGCTCGGTATATTTGCATTCTTTGCAAGTTCCCAACACTCGTTAACTCATCACACTGCTGCAAGTCAACTTTCCAAACCAGCTTCCAACCCACCACCTATTCAAAATCCTCCAGAACAACAACAAAAGCAACAACAAGATGATGAAGAACACGATGATTCTAAGAACACTTTACAAGGTACTTCCCATCAAGGTACTAAACCACCATACGAAATTGACAGTACACCAAAGAACAATAAGATCAATGCTGAAAAATTAGATTCTTCTAAGTCAAATGCAGAAATTGCTAACCCAAAAGAAGGTGAAAAAGAAGATACTCAAATGAGTACTCCAGAAAAAGTCCCTGCTTCTAACGAAAAATGTAATAAAGTTGAATATGTTGTTATGATTGATGCTGGATCAACTGGTTCAAGAGTCCATGTCTATGAATTTAACACCTGTGTTCAACCACCAGCATTATTGAGTGAAACTTTTGAAATGTTGAAACCAGGTTTGAGTTCTTTTGATACTGATACCGTTGGTGCCGCTAAATCCTTGGATCCATTATTAAAAGTTGCTCTTGAGAAAGTTCCGGCGGATAAACAAAAATGTACACCTGTGGCTGTTAAAGCAACTGCTGGTTTGAGATTGTTGGGTGAAGAAAAATCCAAAAACATCTTGGCCGAAGTCAGATCTCATTTAGAAAAGGACTATCCATTCGCGGTTGTTGAAGGTGATGGTATTTCCATTATGGATGGTAAGGATGAAGGTGTTTACGCTTGGGTCACTGCAAATTACTTGTTAGGTAATATTGGTGGTAAAGACAAATTACCAACTGCTGCTGTCTTTGACTTAGGTGGTGGTTCTACTCAAATTGTATTTGAGCCAGACTACAAAGTTGATGAAGTTCCAGTTGATGGAGAAACCAAATATCAATTCACTTTTGGTGAAAATGAATACACTTTGTACCAATTCAGTCATTTGGGATATGGATTAATGCAAGGTAGAAACAAGATTAACCAATTGGTTTTAAAGAACAAATTGTCTGAATTGGACTTGAAGAAATATACCAAGAAAGAAGCTAAGGATTCCAAAGGTAAAGGTGAAGTTTCCGTCAGCAATCCATGTATTCCACCAGGTGTTGTTGCTAATGATGTTGCAGTTGAATTTGGTGACGATGAAGTTTACATTGTCAACATGAAAGGTCCATCATCTAAAGATGCTACAATTGCAGGAGGATCTCAATGTAGATTCCTTGCTGAACAAGTCTTGAACAAAGATGCAGAATGTACCACAAAACCATGTTCATTCAACGGTGTCCATCAACCATCATTGACTCGTACTTTCAACAAGAATTCTGATATGTACGTCTTTTCCTACTTCTACGACCGTACTAATCCTGTTGGTATGCCATCCTCTTTCAGTGTTGAAGAATTGAAGGATTTGAGTAAATTGGTCTGTCAAGGTGAAACTTTATGGAAAGATGTCTTGTTGGATGATCATGTCAAGAATTTGAGTGAAGAGCCACAATGGTGTTTGGATTTGTCATTCATCACCGCTATGTTGCACACTGGTTATGACATTCCATTGAGTAGAGAATTAAAAACCGCTAAAACAATTGACAACAATGAATTAGGTTGGTGTTTAGGTGCTTCATTGCCATTATTGGACAAAGCCAATGCTAATTGGAAATGTAGACTTGATGAAGTAAAACAAAAGGAATAGACAACAAAGATCTTCAATGATTTTAGAACAATATGAAGAATTACACGGTATATATTTATTATAAATAGATCAATTTTTAGATATTGATTTGCTCGTGATTTAAAATAACTTTAATTTGTAAGATCTTCTTACAATCTACATTCTCGTTACATGAAGAACACATTGTAAATCACTCGATACTATTATCTATTGTCCATTAACAGGAGAAACTCCGATGACAGGGAATTGAGTTTGCTATTTCCTGCAGGAATTAACGTTTTGAGGCGTTATTTAGTTTTAGTTTGCTTTTTTTGAGTAACCGGGTCCGACATTTTACACCACGATTAAAATTCTTAGATCGGTTATCGTTTTTCGTTGTGCCTCATCAAACGTGATTTGTTAAAATAATTTTCCAATCGTTCCTATGCTTATGGCCCACTTCCTTCCTTTGAGCTAAACGGCATGGACTATAAAATAAACTAAATATCTCTCTGTATCTGTCTCTCTCCCCTTCGTTTGTAATTTATCTTCTATGTTGTCTCCTTCTTTTTCTTTTCCTTCCTTGTTCTATTCTTCGAGAAAGAGTCATGTTCACTTTAATATTAATTTCTTACTTAAATTTTACTAATTATACATTACATTAAAGCAACCAAAAAGAAAATTTCACGCCTACCAAATTCTTCTAAGTTTGTTTCTGTGCATACTTTCAAAGACCCGGGAATACGTTACAAAAAAATAAATTCTTCTTACTTAATTTTTGTTGATCTTAACTGTTGGTGGCCCACCTTGTTCTTCCTTTCTTGTTCCATTGATCTTATTGCTCCACCGCCCCACGATATTACTCGCCTGACTTCAATTCGTCTGTTTTCTTTTTTTTGCTGTTTTTTTTTGTCTTTTCGTACGACACTGACTCCCGCTCCTTCCCCCTTTCTTTCAATTCAACACGACACGACCAAGTCCCTCATAATTATTATCATTATTATTAATATTTAAAGTCACCACCACCAAACCTAAATAAATTTTTTTTAAAAGAAAAATGTATGCAACTGAAGAAAAAAAAATTGAAATCTCCGACCTACGGTTTCTTTTACAACAAGCTATTGAATACTCCACAGCAATGAATAACAACAACAACAATAATAGTAGTAGTAGTAATAGTAATTATCATAGAGCACAGTTTACTACTGGTTCTAGTACTACTACAAATTCATCAACTTCATCATTATCTGAACTTACAACTTCATCTTCTTTTCAACGCAAGAATAATTTTGTCCCCCACTCTCCAAAAATCCATTCCAAGTTGATTTGTGATGATGTTAAAGCTGCTCTGGGTGGGAATACACCTCGTTCTATTAAATCACATACTGAATTGGCAGAAACAGCTAATGGTGTTAGATTACTTGCCAAAAACTTAGCTAGAGCTACTATTCAACTTGATGTCAAAGCAATCATGGTTATTACTAAAGCAAGAGATAATAGTTTAATCACATTAACCAAACAATTAGTTGAATGGCTTTTGGAAAGTCATCCACATATTGTTGTCTTTGTTGATTCAAAGTTGCAACAATCAAAAAGATTTGGTGTTGCACCATGTAACTCATTAAAATTTTGGACTAAAAGATTGGTTAAAAAACAACCTGAATTATTTGATTTGGTTGTTACATTAGGTGGTGATGGTACTGTTTTGTATGCTTCTACATTATTCCAACATATTGCTCCTCCAGTTTTACCATTTAGTCTTGGGTCTCTTGGTTTTTTGACAAATTTCCAATTCCAAGATTTCAAACGTATTTTGAATCGTTGTATTGAATCAGGTGTCAAAGCAAATCTTCGTATGCGTTTCACTTGTAGAGTTCATTCCAGTGATGGCAAATTAATTGGGCAATATCAAACATTGAATGAGTTGGTTGTCGATAGAGGTCCTTCTCCTTATGTTACTCAATTAGAATTGTATGGTGATGGTTCTTTGTTGACTGTTGCTCAAGCTGATGGGTTAATTATTGCTACTCCTACTGGTTCAACTGCTTATTCATTATCAGCTGGTGGTTCATTGGTTCATCCAGGTGTTAGTGCTATCAGTGTTACTCCAATTTGTCCACATACTTTATCATTTAGACCAGTTTTGTTACCTGATGGTATGTTTTTAAAAGTCAAAGTTCCAGATGGTAGTAGAGCAACTGCTTGGTGTTCATTTGATGGTAAAGATAGAACTGAGTTGAAAAAAGGTGATTATGTCACCATTCAAGCTTCATCATTCCCATTCCCAACAGTGATAGCATCACCAACTGAATATTTTGACTCTGTTAGTAGAAACTTGCACTGGAATGTCAGAGAACAACAGAAACCATTAGGAAATCAAACTAAAGATATTGATGGGGATATGGATAACTTGCATATTTCAAGTGAACAGGATGAAGAAAGTGAACCGGACATTACTGAAGATGATGAAGAAGATGATGAATTTGATATTAATTTCACAGACACAGAACGTTCTTCATATAGTTCAACTCCATCTAGTGATGATATTCATTATCTTTCTACAAATGGGGCAGAAACCCCACAATCCATGTCTTATCTTAACAATGTTGATGAAAGATGTTGTTTTGCTCATCCTAATGCTAGAGTGCATTTAAGTGGAGGTAAGAGCTGATTTGATTATTATGCAGATTACGTATTTATTTAAAGAGGTGTCTTTTTATTATTATTATTATTATTATTATTAGCATATTGGTACCTACATGAATATAAGAGTTTTATTTTTATGATACGAGCAATGGTTCAAAATCATGAGTAATAATACATTTTAAGATCATGCTGTGATGGCGAATACAAAAATAATTGGTGTCAGTAACAAAACTGCAATTCTAATTCTAGTGTACTATTACCAACCAACCAACCGTGGTGGTGGTGGTGGTAGTAATGGTGGGGGGAGCAAAACTAGTTTAGTACGAAGAAGCAAGACGGGTGACGACGTAAGTGGTAGTGTAAAGTAGTGCGCATATGATTTCTTTTCTCTTTTCTTTTTTTGTAGTTTGTTTGTTTTAATTTTCATGCAGTCCTGCACATAAGCCACGCTTTTGTCTTTTTTTTCTTTCTTTTTTCTAATTGTCATAGTAAGAAAAGAAACGAGAGAAAAAAAGAAAGAAAATTTTTATATTTAAAAAAAGGAAATCAAGGAAGAAGAAGAAGAAGACCTTGTGCAAAAAAAAAAAAAAAAAATTTTTTCTTATATAAATATATTTTCATATAATCAACCTTTTTATTTAGTTAATTTTTGTATTCAATATACTAAATTATGTCTGAAATCACTAAACAAATGAATGATTTGAGTGTTAACGATGCTGCTAACACTAATAACAACCAAAATCAAAATCAAAACCAAAACCAAAACCAAACTGGTCGTAGACAATATGTCCCACCACATTTAAGAAACAGACCTCAACAACAACAATCAGATGCATCTGATATTCCATTTGGAGGTTCTCGTCGTACTGGAGGTTATAACAACAACGGTGGCTACAACAACGGTGGTTACAATAACGGTGGCTATAACAACGGTGGTTATAACAACTACAACAGAGGTGGTTACCAAAACAACAGAGGCGGCAACTATGGTGGCAGAGGCGGTAGAGGTGGCTACAATAATGCTGGCGGTAGATACCAAAGACCAACTCCAGGTGTTGGTAGATGGGTTGAAGGTAAACACGAACCAGCCGCAAGAAATGAAAAATTGGAATTGGAATTGTTTGGTACTGCTGATGATTCAACTTTCCAATCTTCTGGTATTAATTTTGATAACTATGATGATATCCCAGTTGAAGCCAGTGGTGACGATGTTCCAGAACCAATCACTGCTTTCACTGCTCCTCCATTAGATGAATTATTGGTTGAAAACATTACTTTATCCAGATTCACTAAACCAACTCCAGTTCAAAAGTATTCTGTTCCTATTGTTGCTGCTGGAAGAGATTTGATGGCTTGTGCTCAAACTGGTTCTGGTAAAACTGGTGGTTTCCTTTTCCCAGTTTTGTCTGAATCTTACTTGAATGGTCCAGCTCCAGTTCCTGAAACTACTGGTGCTTTTTCTTCCCATAAAGTTTATCCAACTATTCTTGTTATGGCCCCAACCAGAGAATTGGTTTCCCAAATTTATGAAGAATCCAAGAAATTCAGTTACAGATCATGGGTTCGTCCATGTGTTGTTTATGGTGGTGCTGATATTGGTCAACAAATGAGAAACTTGGACAGAGGTTGTGACTTGTTGGTTGCCACCCCAGGTCGTTTGAAGGATTTGTTAGAAAGAGGTAAAGTTTCCTTGGCCAATATCAAGTACTTGGTTTTAGATGAAGCCGATAGAATGTTAGATATGGGTTTCGAACCACAAATTAGACACATTGTTGAAGAATGTGATATGCCAGAAGTCACCGACAGACAAACTTTGATGTTCTCTGCTACTTTCCCAAGAGATATTCAAATGCTTGCTAGAGATTTCTTGAAGGATTATGTTTTCCTTTCTGTTGGTAGAGTTGGTTCTACTTCTGAAAACATTACCCAAAAGATCTTGTATGTTGAAGATGAAGACAAGAAATCCGTTATTTTGGATTTGTTAGCAGCCAACGAAAATGGTTTGACTATTGTTTTCACTGAAACCAAGAGAATGGCTGATCAACTTGCTGATTTCCTTTACGACCAAGGATTCCCAGCTACTGCTATTCATGGGGATCGTTCCCAATATGAAAGAGAAAAAGCTCTTGCTGCATTCAAGAATGGTGCTGCACCAATCTTGGTTGCTACTGCCGTCGCTGCTAGAGGTTTAGATATTCCAAATGTTGGTCACGTTATCAACTTTGATTTACCTTCTGATATCGACGACTATGTTCATAGAATTGGGCGTACTGGTCGTGCTGGTAACGTTGGTATTGCTACAAGTTTCTTCAACCGTGGTAACAAAAATGTCGTTAAAGGTTTAATTGAAATCTTAAGTGAAGCTAATCAACCTATTCCAGATTTCCTTACTAAAGTTAGCAGAGAAGCTGCTTTTGGTAAGATGAGTAGAGGTGGAAGCCGTGGTTCTCGTGGTGGCTTCAGAGATGTCAGAAGAGGTGGTAACTCTGGTGGTTACAATTCTGGCTGGGGTAATTCCAACGGTGGATGGGGTGGTAACTCTAATGCCGCTGGTAATAACAACTGGGGTAACTCATCTTATTCCCAACAGTCTGGTGGTTCTAACTACGGTGGTCAACGTTCTTCTTCAAGCTACGGTAATCAAACCGGTTCTAATTCATGGTGGTAAATAAAATAAATTCCTTCTTCGTTTTGGCATATTAAAATAATAATTTAAAAAAAAAAAAAATAAAAAAAAAATTAAAGAAATGAAAGATTTGGAAGGAATAAAGTTGTTTATTATTTTATTTTTTTGTTGTTTGCTTTTTCTTATAATGTATTATTAGTTAAATAGTTTTTGTTTTATGGGGTAATCATATAGAAAAGGCATATGTGTATAGTTTTTATATATTTTGATTTTTTTAATAATAGTAATAAACTTCATTTTTTATATTGGATTTTTGATTTTTGATATTTGATATTTGATATTCTTTTTTTGTCTGGGTTTGTAAGTGGTGAAATTTTCAGTTTTTTTCGATGAGATTAACTTTCAAAAAAAAAAAAAATTACTCTAATCAGACTGTCAAAATCAATAACTAGTATCATCATTAATACCACAAACTATGTCAAATATAGACACCTTATTGAAAGATATAATAACATCAACTAAGTCAACTAAATCATCTGTTGATGAATTAGTTTCATATATTCAAGAATCTGCATCTAGTCATCCTGAATTAGTTGAAAATTTAATTAAAAAATCATCACATACATCTAAATTAGAAGGTGTTTCATTATTGTCATTAAAAAATGAAAGTTTAGTTTCATATATTAATAATTTAATCTTGATTGTATTATCTCAACTTGAAAGATTGGAATCAAATAATGATGTTGATGTTGAAGAAAAGAAATTAGAAGTTGTTAAAAGATCTATTGTACAAAGAGTTACTTTAGAAAAAGGAGTTAAACCATTAGAAAAGAAGATTAATTATCAATTAGATAAAATGGTAAGAGCATATGGTAGAATGGAACAAGATGAATTAAAAGCCGAACAAAAACTAAATGAAGATAAAGAAAGTGAAGGTGAAGGTGAAGATGATGATGAAGATGAAGAAGAATCCGAAGATGATGATGAAGATGATAATTTACAATATAGACCAGATGCATCAGCATTAGCTAAATTAGCACCAACTTCAACTAAATCTAAGAAATCATCATCATCATCAACAACAACTGAA
Source organism: Candida tropicalis MYA-3404 (assembly GCF_000006335.3). Lineage (NCBI taxonomy): Eukaryota > Fungi > Ascomycota > Pichiomycetes > Serinales > Debaryomycetaceae > Candida > Candida tropicalis. The sequence continues at coordinate 312,425 of NW_003020055.1, read as the reverse complement.
GAATCTAATGAGAAATATAAACCACCAAAGATTTCTGCTATGGCTCCACCAACAGCAATTTCACAAAAAGATATTGATGCTAAATCTAATAATGGTAAGAATCGTAAAGTACAAAGTATGGAAGAATATTTACAAGAACAAAGTGATATGCCAAGTGTTGATGCTTCAATTGGTTCAACTATTATTGATCATGGTAGAGGAGGTGTTAAAACAGCTCATGATCGTAGAAAAGAAAAGGAAATTCAAGATTATGAAGAAAATAATTTTGTTAGATTACCAACTAATCAAACTAAAAAGAGTTTTAAAGAGAAACAAAGAGATTTACGTAATCAATTTGCTGGTGAAGATTGGTCAATGTTTAATAATAAAGATGTGACTAAAGAAGGAACAAGTAGAAAGAGAAAAGCAGGTACTGTTTGGGATAGAGTTAAAAAGAAGAAGAGTTATTAAATAATGTATACATAATTGTAATAAAATCAATTAATAGTATTATTAATCACCTATTAGTATGGTTAATCATACTTTAGTCTAGTTTTTGGGCCGTGTCATCGCGCGAAGGTCGACGTAGCTTCCTCTGTCGTACAAACCATTCAATCTTTTTTTCAGGAACTTGCCTTGCCTTGCGCTTTCTCTCTCTCTCGCTCTCTCTCTGTTTGATCGTTGAAAGGACAAATCATATAAAAAAAAATCTCCCAATTGAATAAATTTCACTTTTCTTTCTCTTTAATAAGATCCATATTCCATAAATCAATGATGAAGTTATTAACATCAATTGCTTTAATTGTTTCACTTTTATTTGCTTTCTTTTCCCAATCTGTTTTGGCTGCTACTGAATTACCAGAAAACCCACCAATCACCAATAAAGTTTATTTGGATATTGAAGAAGATGGTAAATCTCTTGGTCGTATAACTATTGGTTTATTTGGTACTGTTGTTCCAAAAACTGTTGAAAATTTCCGTGTCTTGTGTACTGGTGAAATGGGTCCAAGTTATAAAGATACTATTTTCCATCGTGTTATTAAAAATTTCATGATTCAATCTGGTGATTTTGAATATAATAAAGGTTATGGTGGATATTCTCCAACTCATAATAATGGTAAATTTGCTGATGAAAACTTTGATTTGAAACATGATAGAAAATATAGATTGAGTATGGCTAATGCTGGTAAAAACACCAATGGTAGTCAATTTTTCATTACTACTGCTTTAACTAAATGGTTAGATGGTGCTCATGTTGTCTTTGGTGAAGTTTTAGATGGTAAAGATGTTGTTGATTATATTGAAAGTGTCAAGACTGGTAGAGGTGATAGTCCAGTTAAGGAAATTAAAATTGTTGCCTCTGGTGAATTAATCGAAGAAGGTGAAGAAGTTCCATCTAAAGATGAACTTTAGTTAAGTAATAATATCTTGTGTATATTGTACTTTTTCTTCGAAACTAACCAATATTTAGTTTTCTGTATTTACCTTTAATCCTAACGATTCAATTGTACTGCCTTTCCCATATAGTGGTATTTCATCTATATATACTTGTTCATCATTATTAACCACATCATTCAACAATGAGTCAAATGCTCCACTAGTTATTTCAATATTACTCAGTACACCGTTATTATTATTAGAAACAGTACTTGGAACTGTAGCACCCAGTGGTGTAGTTAATGTAATTGGAGTCATAGTATTAATTCCTGTATTGTTTGAAGCGGATTTTGACACGGCAAATGATTGTTGTGATTTAGATGCCATTTTATCATGAATTGAATTATTATAAGAATGACCACCATCTGAAATATGATAACTTGTCATTTCATTCAACAAATCTGTAGAATTCTTTAATGATAATATACTTGCTAATAATCTTGATGATAAAACATCATATATTTTTGGAGCTTGATAAACATTTGCTCCAATTATATAATAATCTTGTAATGTAATGGTATTATTTGGATCGAGTCTCTTTTGTTTACGAACAATCCAAAAATCAGGTTCTTTAGTATATGCAATAATGAATTCTACTCCTGTCATTTCACTTAATCTAGTTTGGAAATATTGATGAAATGTCATACCCATTGGGATTTGAATTTGTTGATATTGAAATTGCATCATAAGAACTTGATTATTTGAAGTACGATCATAAAATGGGGATAATGAAAAATATTCAAGAACATTATTTGTATTTAGACCTCTTTCTTGAATAAATTCAGGGGATTTCCATTGGATTTCATCTAGTGCTTCCATATTATTGTTTACTTTGGATAAAAGTTGGTAATTCACAAGTGGATATCTTTTTTTTTTTTGTTGTTCTTTGAATTTTTATGCGTAGATATAATTACCATTTGAACTCCACTGATTCATCACCAGTGAGCTATACAATGATACAGAGTAGTAGTTCTAGAATTATATACATTGCTATTACTAGAATATTATGTATTCTTTTTTGAACCTGAAAGTCTTCCTTCAATGTAATGAATTTTTGGAGAAACACCAAAAGGATAAAATAGACTGGGGTTTAATAGATGGAAATATTGTGAAATAGACATTTATTTAATAATACAACCAATGATAAATCTATTAATGAATTAATTTCCTTTAAACTTTTCCAATTCTTGAGCTAACCAATTGGCTTCTTTAGCCATGGTGGCTTCATCTCGAGGAACTCTATCTGAATCACTTTTAGCTAATTCTTTATCTACTTTATCTTCATATGCTTCTCTGTATGAATTTTTCCTAGCGAAAAACTCTTCATATTGCGTTTCCAAATCTTCCACTTCCAACTTTGTATAAATAGAATCTCCATATCCGTCTGTTTTGTATCTTGGTATAATATGGGTATGCAAATGTGGTACAGATTGTCCGGATTCAGGTCCATCTTGAATAGCTATATTCAATGCATCAGCTTTATATATATGTTGTATAAACTTGTGAATCAACTGAAGTGTATTCATATAATCAATGGATTCTTCTGAAGATAAATCAGCAAATCTTAAAATATTTGTACGTAACGGAACCACTAAAACGTGTCCCGGAACTAAAGGTTTTAGATTGACTAATGCATATGTGTATTTTGATTTGAAAAACACTTGTTTTGTCACCAAGAACTTGTAAAAGAATATCTCTGTTGTAGTCATCGTAAAATTGGATTGATGAATCAAGTCATGAAAGAAAGGAATTGTGTGGTACAGATTTCTTTTTTCTTTTTTTTCAATGTTCTTTGTTTGGTCTCGTTGCCGATGCTATCCTCCCCCACAGAAGATGAGCAGTTTTACACCACTTCCTTTGGAACGAACAAAATAGGGGGATATACGAACCACAGTCAATTGAGTGAATATTCAATTTTTAAATAACTTAAATACATACATTTATATCAAATAAATCAACTATACATAGCCTTACTATCTATAACATTAACAAAAACAAGCTAGCTTATTTATTTGTTGACCTTGTTGAAGTATTCCTTAGAAGCTTCTGGGGTTGGTTTGATAGTTTCAGCACCTGGTTGCCAGTTAGCTGGACAAACTTCACCGTATTTGTCAGTGAATTGGAAAGCTTCCAACAATCTCAAGGTTTCGTCAACAGATCTACCGACTGGCAAGTCATTGATGGTGATTTGTCTCAAGGTACCCTTTGGATCAATCAAGAAAATACCTCTCAAGGCAACACCTTCTTCTTCAATCAAGACACCGTAGTCCTTGGACAAAGTGTGGTTGGTAT
>NW_003020055.1:235310-308617 GCF_000006335.3 Candida tropicalis MYA-3404 | reverse complement strand
TCAACCTTACCAATACCACCATCTTTTCTAGCGACATTGGTCCAGGCCAACCAGGTGTATTCGGAATCAGTAGAAGCAAACAAGACTTGAGCATCTTTTTCAGCAAACTTCTTGACAGCATCAGAGTAAGCAATGATTTCGGATGGACAGACAAAAGTAAAAGCTAATGGGATGAAAGCCAAAACGACCCATTTACCTTTGTATTGTTCCAAAGTGACTTCTTCGAAAGCACCATCAACGACGGCGGTTTTTTTGAAAGATGGAGCTGGTTGTTGGACGACTGGAGCCATTGTGTTATTAATAATTGATCAATTGAATTGTTGTAAAAGAAAAAAGGAAAAAGGAAGAATTAACAAAGAAAGAAAAAAAAAAAGTGAGGGCAAGAAGTTGTCTTTATAAAGAATTTCAAACTCGCTGGGAAATTTTGGCATATGATTTCCCGACGGTTTCCTTTTCCTAACTGTGGCAATCCCGTTTTCTTCCTCTGTTTGTGTGCAGGCCATTTTTTTCGATGATCTCTTAGTAATTAAGAGAAAATTTATTACGAGGACGCGCGAGTCTAGGTCCTCGTCGCTGATTTGTAATACGTTTTCATTGATAAGGGGAGGGAACACACACTCAGCCAATTGAGTGCGAATTAAATGGTTACACTTAGAAATTAATGGAACACTGTCACCATTGACTGGTAACGGGGTTTGTATGAACAGGTCTAGACTGTAAGTTGTAACTGATTACATTCTTATGATAATCCTATAAGTTTCAGTGAATCTTGTTGGTTGTACCAACCTCATCGGAATGTAGCCGATCAGTGGAGGTTTATAGCCGATAAGCAAATCTTATCTTGAAGAAATGTAATATTCAAGGACTTTCCAATTATTTGGAATACTGTTAGTCTTCTTGTAGAAATCAGTCTGTGTTAAGGGGTAGAAGGAGCAGCATTGCATAATGTGCCATGCCCTCCCCCACATTGTTAAATAATATTTGGTCCATAGGATAATGAATGGCGCACAAAACTTTACTCCTCTCTTCTTCGATGACACACGTTACACCAGGTCCCGTTTCTCGAACAATGTAGTTGATCAATTGGGATGATAAGATGTAAGATGCAATTTCCTAAATAGGGAAATATAATGGCAACAGACGCGTCTACAAAGGTGTTACGAAGGACTCAAGACAAATAATCAGAATAATTGGCCTAGTGCACCCATCCACTTAAAGATTAATTGCATTAACAAATGAACTGTTTTAATCTAAAGAATTAAACATTCTAACTGATTGCTATCTATACCACTCTTATATTACATGTAATTCGGAATTAATCAGATATATATTTGTTGTGATATTTATAAGTCTTTTGCAGAATTTTTTGCAACCAATACAATAACCAAAAGATTCAGTAAAGATTTTCGCCAATTTCTCTTAAAATTGCAAACACATCCATATATGATTACAATAACTAAATTTACAAACTAAAATATGTTGCTATATTACAAATTTACTATACTTACTCAGCATTACACAGATCCTACTAGACAACAGTTTCCAAGTTTTTATCATTATGTCTATCCTTTTTAGTAGCTGCTCTGATTCGCATAAGCATCAATTTATCTGGCTTCAAATCCTCCAAGGAAATTGGCGTATTACAACCGGCAATAGGACAAGTACGTTTAGTTCTTAAATGTGATTTAATACTGACATCTTCATAAGTATGACCACATATCAGCGAACATACTGGATTATCATAATAATTAAGCGTAATTGCATCTTTTAATGATATTGTACCACCAGAAATATTCAATTCATCATCTTCATTCTCATCAGGAATAGCTTCTTCTGGATGATTTATTACAAAAATTGCATCCTTAAGAAACTTATAATATCGCTGATTAGTAGAAACTGGGGGATCCAGTGGTAGATTATTAAATTCTTGGGTTATAACACCTGGAAAACTGGGATTATTCATCTTTTGAAATTCTTCTAATGAATTTAAATTAAGTTCTCTTAATTGAAGACCTGTAACTTCTCTAACACTTGGTAAATCATGAACTTGTTTCAATTTCTTAGTTTCTCTTTCCACTTTATTAAGATTATCCAAGGATGTTATATATTTTTGAAGTATAGACTCAGAAAACTCCAAATTACTATTAGCTAAAATATAATTGATATAATGATCTGCCATACTTGTCACTTGTTTGAATTGTTGTCCATAAATAACATCAGTGGAGTCTGGAATAAACTGTTGTTCAAATTCTCGCATGAACTCTCTTCGTAAAGGAACATAAGTGGGAAGTGACAAATCACTTGGTAAAGTATTCTCTTCTTTTACTTCTACTTCAAAGTCTGACATAATGTTTTAGTACTTGATGGATAAATTCTTCAAAACTGGAACAAGAGTTCTATCAAGCGTATTGCAGTTTTTCTTTTTCTTTTTCGCTCTGGCTAAATTTTTTTTTTCTTTTATATTCTAGATCAAATATTTTTTTACTGACGCGTTCTTTTTTTTACATTTGATTTTGCTTCTTGTGAGTTTAAATAAGCACATAGTATTTCATTTATTTATCGCTAGTAGAATATACATTGCACTTACACACCAAAGTATCGCTCACGTCAAAGAAAAGTATATTATCAACTTGTCAAACACCAGTTTCTGTGACTTTTCCAACTTTCCATTTGACATTTCTTAGAACAATATTTTGCCCTTTTACATAGCTTACACTTTGCAAATTGTCTTGGAAAGTCTTCCCACTTGTGACAGTTTCCACACTGACGAAGTCCTGATGCATTTCTACGACAACTGTTGCGCATAATTACACCAGCCCAGTAGTGCATCTCGGTACCAGATAAAAATGTAAACTTTTCCACTAATGGGAACAAACTAACCTTTTTATACTCAATCAACGAATCATCGATGTCTTCACTGTATTCATCAATGTCAAAATACTTGTATTCTTCATAATTCCACTTCTGCTCAAGAAACTCTTTCGATTTCATTCGTGCACCTATGATTGTGTTCTTCAACTTTCTGCTCTCAACTTCAATAAACTTATGCAATTCGCCATACATCTGGAATAAGGAAATTTCCCGTTCACATTCATCTGGTATAGATTCACATTCTAGTATATTTTCATATAGTCTTGGTAAGTAGTTGGAATACTCCATGCCAAAATCAGCCATGCTTTTGGTAGACACCGATCCCTCACTATAATCATCAGTAGCTTCTGGATTTTTCTTCTTCATCATCATCATCTCCATGAATTGCACCATTATTTATTATTATCATCTTTCATCACCAGCATCGACATCGTCATCATCGTCCTCCTCTAGTTCTGTGGTTTCTGTTAAGCCACCAGATCCACACAAATCAAATTTCCCGGCTTCCATAATAAAATTGTCATCATTCAAGGCCGTCACCATTTGTGGTGAATTTGATGCACTCGGATGGAATGCTTCCAAGTACGTCGATCTAGGTTTTCTTGATTTAGGAGTGATGCTAGCGCGTAATTTTATAGCTAATGTCTTTTTCATTTTCAATTTCATTTGTCTCTCTAGATATATCTTTAACTGTTTATCTCTAATACTCATATCTAGCACCAAATGAGTATTTTGTAAAGAATCCTTGAGGTACGGATACTTGGAAATATATGCTAATAATTGCAAAGACCACACAATGTCATCATCTCTAGGAATAACAACACCTGTTTCTGTAAACGATCTAACAAATGCCCGCAGATTGTTATAAGCTCTGTTGATCTCGAAATCTCTTGCATACATATCTGAAAGAAACTGCAAATTACTATCCATATCAAAGTCGCAATCATTTATGAAATCATAATCCAAAAACTCCATTTGTTTCTCCTCTCTAAGCTTGTTTAATATTGTGACAATTATGTACCTTCTTCTGATATCATTATTGATAGAACTATATGGTTTCCCCGTTTCGGATTTACTTATAGACGAAATACGTATCAACTTAAGTAACTGCTCCACTGTATAATCATCATAATCATCACTTGTCAAATTTATATCAAGACTGTTACCAGAACTATTAGAGTGACTGCTTGAAATTGACGTAGCCTCAATAGCAGCAGTTGCCATTTGAATTGGATTTTGGAAATCAGCTTGAGGGACAACAGGAGCATCAATATTGGTAGCATCAATATCGTGCTGCGACTGTTGTCTTTGAGCCTGTCCTGGCGATGGCAATACCTGCTGTTGTTGTTGTTGTTGTTGCTGTTGAGTTTGTTGAGTTTGTGGTGGTGGTGGTTGCTGTGCTTGTTGTCGTTGATCTTCTTGAGTCCCTACAGTTTCTGGTAGTCTTGTTTGTTCTGGTTGTTGGAAATGACGAAATAAATTATTATTTGTTGGAGTGGTCTCTGCAGGACCACTGTTTTCAACTTCTGATGTTTCATGTGGAGGAGTATCTTCAGTAGGAGTGGGAGTGGGAGTTGTTGTTGTGGTGGTTGCTGTATTTGTGGTAGTAACTGTAGAACCTGTAGTTGATGACACTGCAGTACTTGTTGCTGGTGTTGGTCTTGAATAAGCGTGAATAAAAGTTCGTTCATGCAATGATAAATAGTTGTCCAATACAGTAGCAATGATTGGTAATATTCCAGCCTTCACTACTTTTTGTCGTATTTGCTCTGTGCCCCTTGTGCCAATTAGTACAAGACATTGGAATGCTAATGTCCATTTCCAAGCTATCAAAAGCTTCTTTTCTTGATTATCTAATAAGGAATCTTGATTTAAGTTTGCTTGATGACATTCATGCAAGATTTCTATCAAACGTTCAATTCCACCATCAATCGATAATGTTTCTCTCACTTTTGCCAGCGAACTAACTAGATAAGTTAAAAAATTCAATGAATTAACCAAAGGTTTATCAGAAGTGACATCTAATGCTCGTCTGTCATATAAGCTGGTGGTGATGGTGACCGCCGCCTTGTTGCCTGAAATTGCCCTATAGTTGGAATCACGCATTTAAGAAATATTTGTAATGAATTGTTTTGTGCTTGGAGGGGAGGAGGAGGAAAAGGAGAAGAAGATGGTGATCCTGCCTTTTTACCTATACTTTCAATATCTGCTACTTCTATCAGCCGTGCAGTAATAACTAAAGAATCCTTCTTTTTTCTTTCAGATAAGTAAATGATAGAGCAAAGAAATCCCGGTAATTTAGTTATGGGGAAAAGGGAGCAAATAAGGGAAAATCAAATTCTTTTTATTGAAAACTTTATTGACCTTTTTTTTTTCTTTCTTTCTTCCTGTCTTTCGCTCTCTCTCTCTCTCTCTCTCTCTTTCAGTTTCGCCTTGAATGTACTGAGGAAAAGAGACAATTAATCAACAAGAGTGGAAAAACAAAAAGAGAGAGAGGAAAAAAAAATCGCCACTATAATATGCGGATATACAGTATACAGGAAATTCGCGTAACCAGTGCAACACGCAATAATGCAAAATCAAAAATTATATAATCTCTATTACTTATCTAAACCAAACCTCTATGAATTAAAATATATGTATATACTGTAATAAATAAATAATACTAGTTTATTTTAAATATCCCAATTTCTTTTCTATTTTCACCATTCCTTTCAAACACTGTTCCATGAACAATAATGTCAAAATTGTGTGTGGACCAATTCTAAATAATTGTGCCCAGAAACCTTTATATAATGCCATTGGTCCTTCTGTGGAAATAGTTTTCTTGAAACAATCAAGTGGCCCATTATACAAATCACCTTTTTGATTGTACATTCTGGTCAAAACAACATCCCAAGGGTTCATTACAATTGCCACACCTAAACCAGCCATGATTGAAGAAATAAAATTCAAAGTGAAAGTGTTTTCTTTAGCCAAATTGTGTTTCAACAAGAATGACTTGGTCAAGTAATAAGTCGGCAACTGAGCAGCTGATCCAGCACCTGTTCTAAGAATGGCAGCATCAACACCTCGATATAGACCTTTAAAACCTTCGCTGTGGAAGATCTTGGAAATACCATCCCATGTATTCTTGTAGTAAGTTTGTTCTCCAACAGCAGCACCTCCTGTGTGTGATTTACTGTATGATTGCATTCTGGTCTTGATCAAGAATAATGGAGAAGCTAACACTGCACCAGCAGCACCACTGACAAACCCAGCAGCAACATTTACCATTAGATTTGGTTTAGTGATATGTCCGTCATCGGAGATGGTCGATGGTGCAACAACTTTTGTAATGTAATATCTACTTGGTTCATAAAATCCAAGTCTGCAACCATTCAAACCAATTTGATAGTAGTATCCACTGACCAATCCTTGTTGCAATCCTCTTATACCTTCATTCTTGTAAATAACTCCAAACGCTTGAATTGGATTTTTGTATAACATAACAGCGTCTTTCGATGTTTTTGCCAACTCACCTTGTAATTGCATTCTGGTCTTGATCAATTCAATAGGGTTGGTAAATGTGACAGCCATACAAGCTGCAACACCACCAGCAATGAATCCACCCAACGTGGATACTTTTTGAGCATTGTTCTTCGCAACTGGGACATGAGCTGGCTGTTTCTTATGGTCAACTGGATGTGGTGCTCCAACAGCTACTTTTATTATAGGTTCTTTCTCCGTCAGACTCATGGTTCAATATTTGATAAGGAAAGTAAATATGGTTAATCAAAGACCAGACCAAAAAGAAAAAGTTGAAAAATAAGTAAAAAAAAAAAAAATCGAAATCTCCAATCGCAAATTATTTCATGCAAAGTATCTGAAAAAAAAAAAGATTAAAAAATTTTTCAGGGCCGATTTCGCTCACAGAACAATCAAATGGTCGTGCATGACTCATAATATTTTTTAATCACGTGTGCTTACATAATTATTCAGAACTACATACGGTATGGCTGATTTACAATTAAATTATTCTAGCCAAAAAAAAAAAAACAATTCTCACGTAATTATCCAACACTCTATTCATACAAATGATTATCACCATTTGATAGTTCTAGTTTTTTAATTAGGATTTGTAATTCCTTTTTTCCTTTTAACAGTGAGAACTTTTTTTTTCTTCCAATATTGTTCTCTCTCGGAATTAATTTTCTATTGCCATCTTTTTTTTTCAGCATTGAATTTGTAAAAGAACCAAGAGATTATATTGTTCTCTTTGCAACTTTGACACTCCTACCTCCAGAATGTTAAGTGCAAAATTAAAACAAAGTCTGAGAGTGCAACGTGTGATTAGAAGATATGGCTCCACCGAGTCATTATCTTCAACTCTCAGAAGATACCCTATTGGGCTTCAGATGCACGGTTATGAAATCATGAAAACCACTCCAATACCAGAATTTTCATTAGTTGCAGTATCTTTGAAGCATATCAACAGTGGATCAAATCATTTACATTTGGATTCTGCCAATGATAGTAATAATGTGTTTCTGATTGCATTCAAGACTAATCCGCCGGATAATACTGGGGTTCCTCATATTTTGGAACATACAACATTATGTGGGAGTACCAAATATCCAGTTCGTGATCCTTTCTTCAAAATGACAAATCGTTCTTTAAGTAACTTTATGAATGCAATGACTGGTCATGATTATACTTTTTATCCATTTGCAACTACAAATGCTAAGGATTTTGAAAACTTAATGGATGTGTATTTGTCATCTGTATTTGAACCAAATTTGAATTATACTGATTTTTTACAGGAAGGTTGGAGATTAGAAAATCAAGATGTTAATGATATCAATTCAAAACTTGAGTTTAAAGGGGTTGTTTACAATGAAATGAAAGGTCAATATTCCAATTCTGCTTACTATTTCTACATAAAGTATTTGGAATCGATTTATCCTTCGTTGAATAACTCTGGTGGAGATCCAAAAAGAATTGTTAATCTACCATACGAAGATTTGGTCCAATTTCATTCAAAGAACTACCATCCATCTAACTCCAAAACTTTTACATACGGTAACTTGCCTTTAGAAAACCATTTGAGAAGATTGAACGATTACTACAAGTCCTTTGGAAAACGTAAACCATCATTAGATGTCAAGAAACCTATTTTTGCGACGGATGATTCTTCTTGTTTTGATGTGATACTCCCTGGTCCAATTGATACTATGAGCGGGAAGGATATTTCCGACCAATACAGTTCTTCAGTTACTTGGGCATTAGGCAACCCGTTAGAACCAGAAATGCAATACGAAGTTTTCAAATGGAAGATTTTGAATTCTTTATTGTTTGATGGTCACAGTTCTCCATTTTACCAAGAATTGATTGAAAGTGGTTATGGTGATGATTTCTCCGCCAATACTGGATTAGACACAACCAGTGCATTACTATCCTTCACTGTGGGTCTCAATTTCTTGAACAAAGCCAAAGTTGACAACTTGCAAAACAAAATTATCGAAATTGTGAAAAATAAAATTTTACCTGAGTTGGAGAATGACAAAGCATCAAGTTATAATGATAGAATCAAAGCTATTTTACATCAAATTGAATTAGGATTCAAAAGACACAAACCAGAGTTTGGATTTGGCTTATTGAGTTCAATTGTACCATCATGGATTAACGGAGTAGATCCTGTTGAATCTTTACAAGTTGAACAGATTTTGACTCAATTCAAAGAAGATTTTGCTAAGAATGGTGTGAGTATTTTCAAAGAGTTATTAGAAAAATCATTGTGTAACCCAGAAACTCAAATATTCAGATTCACCATGGAACCAGTGGCTGATTTCACCAAACAATTAGCTGATGATGAAAATAACAGATTGGAAAAGAGAGTCAGCGAATTATCTGAAGAAGATAAGAACATCATTTATGAAAGAAATTTAAATTTGGCAAAATTACAATCAGAGGAAGAAAATACTGATGTCTTGCCAACTTTGACTATTGATGATATTCCAAAGAGAGGTGACTTTTATGCTATTGACTTAGGCGAAGCTAATAAGAAAGTAGTACACGAAAGAGTAGTTGATACCAATGGGTTGATTTATGCATTTGCCTTGAAAGATATTTCCCATTTACCAACCAAGTATTACAAGTATCTTCCTTTGTTTAACAGTTGTTTAACCAATCTTGCTGGTACCGAAACAACAGCAATCACTGAGCTTGAAACTAAAATACAAATGTTGACTGGTAGCTTGTCATTCAATTCTAAAGTTTCAACTGATCCATACAACATCCAAAATCTGAAATTACAATATACCTTGAGTGGTATGGCATTGAAGGAAAATGCTGCTTCAATTTATGAATTGTGGTACGAAATTTTAACATCCACTAAATTGGATTCATCTGATGAAGTTTTAGAAAAATTGGCAACTTTAATTAGAAATATGGGACAGAATCAACTCAACAGTATAGCTGATCGTGGTCATTCTTATGCTTCTGCTGTTAGTAATCTGAAATTAACACCACTGAAATATATTAGTGATATAACTTCCGGTATAACTCAAGTGCAATTTGTCATGGAATTGAATTCAAAATTGGAAAGTGGTGGAAAGGATTACTTGTCTAAAGAAATAATCCCTGTTTTGCAAGAAATTAGGAAATTTGTCTTAGAAGGTGAGTTTAGATATAGACTCGTTGGTGATAGAACAATAATTGATGAAAACGAGAAGTTGATATCCAAGTTTGATGAAAAGATAACTCATGGTGATGTCTCAACTACAACTGATAGTTTATCTCAATTGTTACAATCATTCAATAACAATCATCCTAGTGATAACGTGTTGGTTAATTTACCATTCCAAGTTGGTTACTCTTCTTTGGGTAAGCTTGGTGCATCCTATTCTTCTAAAGAAGGTGCTGCTTTACAGATATTGTCACAATTATATACTTTCAAAAATTTACATTCCAAGATTAGAGAAAGTAATGGTGCTTATGGTGGTGGTTTGACCTATGATGGATTAGGAGGAACATTAAATTTCTATTCTTATCGTGATCCAAATCCAATTAAATCAATTCAAACATTCAAAGACACTTTCGATTATGGATTGAATGCCAATTGGAATGAAAAGGATTTACAAGAAGCCAAATTGAGAATATTCCAAAGTGTTGATGCACCAATAAATATTGCTTCACAAGGTGCTACTGCATTCTTTGAAAATATTGATGATTATTTAAGACAAGAGAGAAGAGAAAATTTCTTGAATACGTCCATCAAAGATTTAGAAGCCGTTACGGAAAAATACCTTGTGGGTAATAAGAATAATTTATCTACAGTTATTGGTGATAATGAAATCTTGAAAGTTGGCGATGACTGGAAAATTAAAAACATGCAAGTTTAGCTTTTATAGTTGTAATAACCCATTCTTCATTGTATATAGACTCCTAGAAAATAATAAATTATTTATATGTATTATCGTTAACAATTCTATTTACAAAGTTTTTGATATATGTAGATATGTATATATATATATGTGGATACCTCTTTTGTTTTCGTTTCTAACGATGACTTCTGGTGAAATCTTTCTTTGGTCTTTCTGCGATTTTTCTTTTTCTATCTTCTTTGAAAAGACAATGTCTTTGAGCTCTTGGATCATATAATATAAGATTTAATTTTGGCGAACTTCTAGGAATTCTGAACCATTTTTCATATCCAGTTAATGCAGTTGAAACCAACTTTATCATGGTAGTATTTGCTCTTCCTTTAGCCATCTTGGAATATGTTTATTTTATGGTATGAGTTTGAGTTTGGGTTTGGATGATTGGTTTGATCGTTTGAAGGAAGAAATTTTCATATTGGAAACAGAAAAAAAAATTCTTCTAAAGAGGATTGGCAAAGAACAAACAGAAAAAAAAAATGTTAGAAAATCCAGATTTCCTAAACAGGTAATATATTCATGGCTTGATGAGTATCACTTGAGGGAACTCTCGCGTCGGTTTTTAGTTTGTTTTTTTTAGTTTTAGTTTTACCCTTTTTACAAGGAACACGCAAATATTTTTTTAAAGAACGAAACAACAAAGAAAAAAAAAAAATTTTGTTTGTCGATCCAAAGTTTTTCATTTCTTTTATTCATTATTTATTGTTGTTGTTGAAATATAACACATTTATTAAGACCGACAAGATGCAATCCTTTATTACATACTTTGCCTTGGTGATAACCCTATTGGTCAATTCCATCCATGCTTTACATTTAGAAATCCCATCTTTACCAACCCCAAGTCCAATTTGTATTCGTGATTTTGTTCAAGAAAATCAAATGGTTGTTATAAATATTAAGACTGATGGTTCTAGGGGAGATGGTCAAAGATTAGAATTAAAAGTTAGTGATCTGATTGGTAATGAATATAGAAACACTAAAGATGTTGTTGGACATGCAAAAGTTGCTTTTACTTCCCATCATAATGCTGCTTTTGATATTTGTTTAACTAATTATCAAGAAAATAAATGGCAACAACATCAACAAACTTTTAGATCTGTTGAATTGGACATTGAAAGTGGTGCAGCTGCTAGAGACTGGAATGCTTTACAAGCTAGTGAAAAATTGAAGCCTGTTGAAGTTGACTTGAAAAGAATTGAAGGATTGACTGCTGAAATTGTCGAACAATTACAATATTTGAAAACTAGAGAAGAAAGAATGAGAGATACTAATGAATCTACAAACTCAAGAGTTAAATGGTTTTCTATTATTATTATATTATCCTTGGTTGGTTTTGGTGTTTGGCAAATACAATACTTGAGAAACTATTTCAAGGTTAAACATATTATCTAGGTGTTAGTTCAACAATGTATTTGATATAATGGATGTGAATTTCTCCCAGGATCGAGGTTCAGATTCCAATTTGTTAGCTTCCGTTATAGTTAATTTAAAAGGTAAATCATTACTACCATCTTTACAATTTTTGATAAATTGCATGTACACTTGCTCTCTTAAGATATCCATTTGCTTACATGCTGATTGTAAGAATTCTTTTTTAATCAAAGTATCATAGCCTACCTCTGTAACGTCTCTTAATGCAAATGAGAATACCCATCCGAGAACAAAATTGTATTTCTTCCATAGTTCCTTGAAATGAGCAAACGATTGATAAGTCTCGTCTTCAATGAATGACAAGTACAATTCTCTATCTTTCATCCAATCTAGAACTAACTTAAAATTGGAGGACCTCCAATCTGGGTGTTTCTTATCATCACGAGGATAGAGCTTGAAACTCCATTGTCTACTTCCAGTCAAATTATGCAACAATTTACTTGACAAATTCACCAACAAAATATCTCGATAATTCAAAGGAATACTTGATTCCATCAACAGGGAATAGTAAAATTCAACCCAATAGTCGTATTCAATAACCATGAACTTCTTGGCCACTTCGTCTATCAAAACGGCAGGCTCTAGAAAATTTGTATTCAGTCTTTCAGATCTAGTGATTCCATCCCGAGTGACTTTATCAAATGCCAAACTCCAGTAATGAACTGTATTGATAATTTTAAATCTCAATTTCATTGAATCAATATTATCATTGTAGTATGCAAACTTTTCAGTTTCTGCTTTATATTTGTTGAAAGATTTTTTGAGTAATATTCTTTCGTGTTCATAACAAGTGGTGGGTATTCGCAATTGTGATTCTGTTTTTGATGACAGTGGTGATTCTTTACATACTAGACCATTGAACACATACTCAGCAATTCTATCATACCAATTATTTCTTAAATACCCCAATTGCTTCAATAAATTCAGTAAGAACAATGTACTATTTTGTGATATCTGATCCATAGCAAGCATTCTTCTTGTTAAAGATTGCTTAAATAACCACTTATAAGGATCGTCTTTACCATCGGGGAACATTTTGCTGAATTCTTTAACCAAATTGATTTCAATGATGCTGAATATTTTATCTATGGTTGCAGCCTGTGCAGTATAAATCATGTGACAACTTTCATAGGTAGAATCAAACACAATATTTCGTCGTCCAGCACAATAAAACGTAAAATTTATCAAGCGCCATAGATCAAAATCATTCAATCTAGGACTCAACCTATTACTCAACAAGGATTCGTCATAAACTTTTATTCCTTGCCATTTCGGTTTGGGAACTGGAGAATCATCACGATTAAACAAAACCGAAGGATTATTCACACCCGATTGATTTGTACCATCATTAAAGTTGTACTTGTTTTCTACTGGCATATTTTGATACTTGTTAATTTCTTGTTCCATAAGGAAATCATCACGATGAGTAGTACCACCACTTTCGTCATCATCATCCTCTGAATCTCCAACTTCATCTAAATCTGCATTATCTGAATCATCGATATCTGATTGAGTTACACATTCAGAAGAAGTCATTCTTTTCTTGGGAGATTGTCTCATAATGACTAGAACATCTTCATATTTTTGAGGCATTTTGGTTCTATTTCTTCTACCTGACAGTTCCATGAAATCATTCATAAAGCTAGTTAGGTTCTTATATAACTTCTCATTAGGTAATTCTTGAATATATTTGTCAATAAGTTTAATACTTCGATCACAAAGATTTCCTTTCCCATTCGAGTCTTCATAAAATGAACTTTTAGGTTTGATTCGTTGACGCGAAGTTGGTATATCATCCAGTAAGTTATTAGATACCGTCCAATTACTATCGGGACTTCGAGATGCTAATGTAAATAAAATTCTAATAATATTTGTTGAAGGGATGGGTAATGCCTCACGGTTGTAGAATGACAATTCCAAGTGAGTAATAAGTCTATCAAACTCACTGGAACTATTCAAATTGATTCCATCTTCGCTGATTTCAGGGATTAAACTGTCAATTAACGTTGTCTGAAACCCTGGATATGAAGATTTCTTAGTTTCTTTCCCGGTATCCATTTTTAATACTGTGTCCAGAAATCTGTTGAAAAAAATAGTACTATTGTTCTGATAACTGGTAATCTAAAAGGATAAAGCAGCACTATTGATATTGGTTATTTTTTTTTTCTCGTTTTTTCGTTTTCTTGTTCATCGAGACGTGTAATCAGCGTATCACACTAGTCAATGTCATTAACAGTATGTATACAGAGATATCCCAAGAAGTAAGTTTTATAAAAGTAAGAATACTAACTCGTATACTAGTTTTATACAAAAACAGGAAACATTAAAATAGAATTGTATTCTACCGATGAGCCAGTAATTCTTGAAAATTTTCTAAGGCATTGTGCTAAGGGAAGTTACAATAATATCAAAGTTTTACGATTCATTCCCAATTTTATTTTACAAACTGGATCATCTATAAATAAAAGTAAAGATAACAAACCTGCAGACCCAAATAATAAACCAACTGGAATATCACATGGTAAATTTCTTGAACATCGAAAAATCAAAAAAGGAACGTTGTTTACAATCAATAATCCAGACCAAGCAGATAGATGTGGTTGTCAGTTTTTCTTCTTATTGTCAGAAGATCATTTGGATTCATTGGGTAATGGTGATTACACTGCCATAGGTGAGATCATTGACGGATTTGAATCAATTGAGAAATTAGCATCAGAAATTACCACAGTCAGCCATCCTTCCGGTAAACCTACAGGTAAATGGAAACAGAGTAATTGGTTAGAATCTATCGAGATACATAATAATCCATTAGTTTAATTCGCCTATATTCCCTAAAACTGCAGCAAAATCTTTTATGGTTACACAAGCTCCGTGTTTGTCAAAGTCAAAATTCAATAAATACCCGTCTCGATCAGTGGAACAACAGCCTAACATATCAATTAGGAATGAGTCACTAAGAGGAGTTTTCGTAGCTGGGTCTGCATCTAGGTTGAGGTTGGTTTTAATTTGTTTAAGATCTGGAAATGTCAATTGGTATGATTCAAGTGATGAGGTTGTCATTGTTGGTTTGCCATTATTGGCACTGGTGACAAATAATTTCCAACTAGCTAGTATGTGTTTGTAATTATTTCTGAATTTAATTAATCGATTCAAGTTTCGTAACAACTTATCAATGTCGATAATATCTATTATACTTCCGATGTCCTTTATATTCGATGAAGATATAGTATACGCATGTATCATGTTTATAGTATTACTTTGTCTTTTATTCATCGGATCTATTTGAACATTCTTATCCTTTATAAATCCATAATAATAGTCAACACAATGTATAATATCTTTGGAAAAACAATTTGGGATCCTTAAAGTTTGGAAAATTTGGGGTAGTTGATTTAAATAAAGATCTTGTTCTTCATCATCGACCAAGTCTGAATAAATTTCTAAAATCTCATCTTCTATCTCAGGTAATAATTCTTCAAATTGATCAGATGGAGTAAAACTCGTCTTTTTCTTTGGAGGAGCCATGATTGATAAAATAGAAACTGGGGATCAACTGAATGAAGTAATAGAAAATAATTCGGAGAGAAATGAAATTTTACAATTGGAGATATAATCCGCGCGTTCATTCATTTCATCCGTATTTTTCCCCTCTCTTTATAAAAGAGTAACAAATTTCCGATCGCTATTTTTTTAATGTTTCTTTTTATTTCTTCTACTAATTAGTTAATACCGAGATATCTTAATCTTACCAGATTCAAAATCTAGACATGAAAGAACCTTCTATTAAGACAACATTTGTTGAAGTAACAAATAAACTCCCTACAAAACCACCATGTCGTGTATTTTTCAAAAATGAGTTTGAGCAACCATCGGGTAGTTTTAAGTTGCGAGGAATGGGTCATTTAGTGGCAGTTTCTATTGAAAATGCCAAAAAACTCGGCAAACAAAATGTTGAAATATTTTCATCTTCTGGAGGAAATGCTGGATTAGCAGCTGCTTATGCTAGTAAGTATTTTGGTTTGAAATGTACCGTTGTTTTACCTGAGTCATCGAAACCTACAGTTATTGAAAAGTTAAAAAGTTTAGGTGCGAAGGTTATTGTGCATGGCAAACACTGGGGTGAAGCCGATAGCTATTTAACGGATGTTGTGATCCAACAAGTACATCATTCAGTGTACCCTGTTTATTGTCACCCTTTTGAAGATCCATTATTATGGGAGGGTCATAGTAAGATGATTACAGAAATCCTTGAAGAGAAACAATTGCCCAATTTTGATA
Source organism: Candida tropicalis MYA-3404 (assembly GCF_000006335.3). Taxonomy (NCBI): domain Eukaryota; kingdom Fungi; phylum Ascomycota; class Pichiomycetes; order Serinales; family Debaryomycetaceae; genus Candida; species Candida tropicalis. Next base: position 292,619 of record NW_003020055.1, on the reverse strand, counting down.
AAGTAAAAGGTGTAATTTGTTCAGTTGGAGGGGGTGGCTTGTATAATGGTGTTGTTGAAGGTTTAAAGTACTATAAAAATATTCCTGTATTAGCTATTGAGACCAAACAAGCGCCTACTTTTCATGCTGCCGTTAAAGAAGGTCAAGTGGTGCATTTAGAAGAAGTTAAAACTTTAGCAACTTCATTGGCTTCACCTTATATTTCATCAAAAGCATTGACCAATTATACTGACCATAAAACATTTCTTGCAGAAATTGATGATTTAGATGCAATTAGAGGAACAATTGATTTGTACGATAATTTCGGATATTTGGTCGAACCTGCATGTGGAGCATCAGTGACACCAGTGTTTCATCGACAAGATTTATTGAAGAACTATTTTGGTGACGAGGAGTTAAAGCCAGATGATATTATAATCGTTATCGTTTGTGGTGGATCTGGGATAAACAATGAAATTATTTCCAATTATAGAAGTTTATTAGAATAGAACAATTTTAGTCCCGATAAATGTGTGTATGTGTGTGTCTCTCACACACACATTGTGTGTCGCATTATCTATCATTGATTATGTGTGTACATCGGTTCGATTGTTATCACATTCACTTTTTTTTTAGTTCTTTCTTTCCCACTCTCTCGCCTTCAAAATTCAATTGTTGTATTGTAACGCAAACTAATAATACCCCAACAAAAAATTATTTTCAAAATTCACATTTCATTCTTTTTATGATTATATTCTCTATTCTTGATCATTTAGTATTAATATCCATCTACAACCATCCCTCGCACTGTCAAAGTTTGATTTGAAATTAGACTAATGTCGGATAATACAGGTTTTTGGAGCTATTTTTGGAGTTCCAATAATAACAATAATAATAATAATAACATTCCCGGGACGGTAGTATCACAAGCAACAGTAACAAACAACGATAGAGTTGATACACAAGAAACAGATGAATTGATTTCAGATGCTCCAAGTGTCCCAATGAAACGAAAGTCGGTACAAACAAATACTGCACGGCTGGTTGTATTACGACATAAACCTTCTACCACATCACTAGCATCGTTAACAGCTGGGAAATGGCTTGGTTGGAATTCAAGAAAGGATACAGCCCAACTAGCCGAAGAAGAAGATGAAGTAAATAATGAAAACCAACAACGAGATTCTAACGAAGAATATTTAGAAGATGAAGAGTTACAAAATGATGACACTATCCCCGATGATAATGGTGACGAAGTGGATGATCATGTAAGTAAAAAGAAATCAACCAGTTGGGCTTTCTGGTCAAACAATAGTAATAGCAATAGTAATAATAATCTAGAACAACCCACACTGTCGTCACCACCACCCTCGTTACCATTACCACTGCAAGACAATAAGTCAGATAAAAATATTGTTGATTCAGCAAATGATACTACAAAGAATAAAATTGGTCATGTTGCAAATACAATTGTAAATTCTACAGCATTGCTTCCTTCAAAACTGGAGCTATCCAATAAAAGTACTGACCCATCACAAGAAAACAATGATGCGGATGATGCAGTGTTGTATAAGCCACATGATAAAACTGCACAGTTCAACCAAATCAATACCCATAAAAATGAAAACTTGAAGGAGAATATCATTGTTCCTGATTGGAAAACTTGTTTACCTCATGCATCAACGGGTATTATTTTCAATTCGTCTACAACATCCAATCAAGGTAACTCGAATCAAACCATACGAACAGATCTTAAAAACTGGAAACAATTTTTAAATCAAATATCTACAAAATTTGGATTTTCAACCGGCCCAGTTATTCCTGAACCAGAGATACCGCCACCACAACATGATTCTAATAGTGATCGCAGCGTGGAAAGGGATGTGGGTTTATTATACGAAAAGTCATATAAACTATATGGAAAGTCACTAGCCATCTTGCCTGAAGATAAACGAGGTTGTCTACCAAACTACAACAAATATTACCACAGCATAGACGGCACACCATTTTCCTCTGCTGTTGTTGCTTCTGGCTCCTCCTCTCCATCTCAATTAGAAGATGATTCGGCTGACCCGAATTCCATAAGTATAACAAATGATGCCATGGGGAACTTGTTGATAAATGACTCTAAACGTCGTGCACTTCATACGGCGCCAAATGCAGAAGTGGTCAATCATAAAGCAGGTCCTTTAAAGAAAATTAAAAATATATTGATCATTGGAGTCCATGGTTTCTTCCCAACAAGGATGATCCGTCCTATTATTGGTGCACCAAAGGGTACTTCATTAAAATTTGCCAATGAAGCGGAGAAAGCCATAATTCGTTACTGTTTGGAAAACGATCTTATAAATGAATACGAGTCAAAGGTTAGTATTCAAAAGATTGCTTTGGAAAGAGAAGGAAAGATTTTTGATAGAGTTGAGTTCTTCACCGAGATTTTACAAAAATGGGAAAACGAATTAAACAATGCAGATTTTATCTTTGTCGCCTCGCATTCCCAAGGTTGTGTTGTTTCCATAATATTGTTGGCTAGGTTAATCAAATTGGGAATTTTGAAAGATCCAATGCACAAACGAATTGGTATCTTGGGAATGGCAGGGGTCAACAATGGCCCCTTTTATGGTGTTGATAAGTCGTTCTTCATGAAAGCATATTCCGCCATTGAACATGAATCTATGAATGAATTATTTGAACTTAACAAGTTTGATAGTCAGCAGTCACTTGCTTACAAGGACTCTATTCAAACCATTATAAATGTCAATGTCAAGATCTGTTTGATTGCCTCGATTAATGATCAATTGGTTCCCTTATTTTCAGCATTGGCATCGCATATTTTCCATCCAAATATCTATCGTGCGTGTTATATTGATTCTACATCTCAGACTCCAAAGTTTGTTGAGAAGTTAGTTTCATTATGTACTCATTTAATTAATGTCGGATTTTTCGATAACAACGTAATCAAGGAGTTAAGTACATCATTAGCGGGTTCTTTCACCGGGAATGGACATTCGAAGATTTACAATGATGGTAAAGTTTATGATTTGGGGATCAAGTTTGTCTTGGACACCGATGACATTGTTATTCCTTCAGAAAATGGAGAGGTTTCAGGTGATTCTAGAGCCAGTGAACTACCAGTATCAAACCAAGTCTACACCAAGGAGTTTAATATTGCTAAAATTGGTACCAATCCATACATTTTACCATGGTGCTTAAGAGGATTCTTGTTTAATGTCGAGAAGAATTGGCCAAATCGAGATGTGACTCGTTATGAAAATGAATACGGTTTGAAGAATGGATATGAAGAGATTCATGAACTTTATGAAACTTTTGAAAATTGGAAACCCGAAACAAAGGTTTACAAAGATCTTAAATTCAGATTAAATGGATTTCGAGCCAGCAAGTTATGACTTGATTCGAGTGTAGATGTTTATAGTTGTTGAATAAAATAGATCACAAAGTGTTAAATGCAAGACACGCGAATGAAAAAAAAAATAAGGCATAAAATAATAATAAGCACTACAATTGTGCACGTGATATCTACAACAACTGTTGAATTGGAGTGAATTTCATCAATATCCAATGGTTATTATAAATAGTACAGAAAATTTGTATTGAAGTAGATCAAGTCTTGAAGGATATCGAGAGATGAAGCTACCAACTCTATATCAAATATGATCCTCTGATCGATGGATCGATGCCAGTAAAACACGTTGAAAAATTACTTCGCGTTTTGTTGTTTACGTTCACTTTTGTGGCACCCTACGGATTTCTTTCTTTTGGTTGAAATTGAATTAAAAAAAAAAAAAAATAAAAAAAAATTGGGGCGTGAAAATTCCGTGGGTCAAAAGTTAAACAAAATATAAACAAATCATCAGTCACTTTATTTCTACTTCTTTTGTTTTTAGTTTTATATTGATTATAAATACAAACATCATTACAATTTACAAAAATATTCAATTGATCACCATCCCTTGTTCCACCCCATTGGTTGTTTATTTTATTTGATAACTTTTTTTTTAATTGTTGTGTTTGGCTCTAAGTTTACATTATGGTTCTGCTAGGTTCAATATTTTCACTGGTAAGATCCCTTACAAGTGAACCAATGGTATCCCCACCTGCAGACAAAGTGATGGAAGAAAAGCAATTAAATATTCAAGACGAGAAGGAGTCAGATATACCAACGGTTGATTCAAATGTACATCTTCAAACCCCAGACATGTCAGATCAATCCTGTGATGAAGCCAAGTTGAATTCAGAACCTGATGAAGCATCAACTACTTGGACTAAAGATTTGGAAAACGAATTAAAACAATTGGCAGGTCAATCTATTACTTTCAGTAAAGTATTGACACATTTCCCTGGATTTGATTGGAAAGATATTGGAGAAAAGATACTAAAAACGAAAATAAACAACAGTTTATGGAAAAGAAAATTAGTGTGTTACGATCAACTATTCAAGCATGAGAAAGCATTTGTGATCCGTGCACATTCAGGAATTTTATCCAGAATCGATGATAAGAAACTCAAATCTTGGAAGAATCATGAAATTGAACAGCTTTTGTGCAATTTATATGAAGATCTCACTACCGATGGAGTTAAAGCTTCATTAACCAACAAGTCTCTTAAACAGGTGGCTGAAGCTATTCATGTAGTTGCACATGTAGTATCATGGACACCAAAAGAATTACAGTTTTTAATGGATAATTTTGAAGATCAAGAGAACCTTAAAAAAGGTTTATTTTTCAGAAGTTCTGATAGTATCTACAACAAATTGCGTTTGACAAATCAGCTTAGCACTACTGCTAAATCATCAGGTAAATCTAAACATGAAGATGCATTAAATAAAATTTCCACATTGCCCATAAGTTTCTCCAAAGTAATGGAACAGTTCCCTGCCGGTGATTGGAAAGATATTGCCACAACATTATACAAGTTGACTGCTGATAATGAAAGCTCCAATTGGTCGCAGAAGATTGGTTGTTACTGTCTCGTAAACCATTTTGACCAATTCGCACGAGAAGAAATTGACGATGAATTTTTGACTTCCATTGGATATACAAAAAATGAGTTTAAGAAATTTAGGAATAACTTATGTAAAGCACTTGCTTTGCCAGAATTCAAAAAGTGGTCTACCAAGGAGTTTGAAGATTTTTATTCTTTGTCTTTCCATGATCTTACTAGAGATACATTACGTCAAAAATTCCCGAAAAAAAATTTAACTGATATGAAAAAATTTGTTTCTGTGTTTGATTCGCAAAGGAACAACTTTAATTCTGGAGAAATTACTTACCTTGAACAAAATTCAGATGCAAAAATTTCAGAATTAATGTTACACCTTCCTTGTCGTTCTAAGAAAAGTATTTATAAAGCATTGGATGATCTTAATAACCCCGAATCAGAAGAAAACCCAGTTTTATTACAACTACTCCAGCATGATCTTACAATAGATACCATCAAAGAAAATTTTCCCGATGAGGACATTGAATCAATCATAAATGATATCAAAAATCACCCGGAATTTGACAAGGATATGTTTACCAAAGGTGAAAAGGAGCTTATGAATTCTTTTGTACATGCAAACAAGAATGTTGAAGAGTGTTTGAAACATTTCCCTGTTCGTGATGAAAAATCTATTCGTCGTTTGCATAATGAAAGTCAGTATCTTTCTGGAAGAAAAGTGAAATTTGAATCGCCGGAAGAAAGATTGGCATATGAAGCAAAATGGACTCTAATAGCAACAGGAAGTTCCAATAGTAGTCGTTCGAAAAGGGCATTAAAAAGATCTGCTGACTTTGAAGAGTTTACGAAATTAGAACAAGAAGTTGCAGTCAAGCATATAAAAAAACCAAAACCAGAGTTAACTGAAGAAGAGTTGGCACTTAGAAGGGAAAAACAAGAGAAAGCACGACTTGCTAGGGAGAGAAAGAAAGAAGAAAGACGTAAACTTATTGAACTTCGAAAGCTGGAAAAGAAACCCAAACCAAAGAAACAAACAACTTCAAATGAATTGAAAGACTTACTTACGGGTGCTGAATATTTTCAATCAACAGTCGGCGATAGAAAACAAGTTCAAGAAGGAGAAAAGCGTAAGAGAGTCCAGCCAGAACATTACGAACCTGAAATTCGTCATTCTAATAATCCAGTTAAGTTAAAAACTACAAATAGACAAGCAGAAAAGATCAGGATCAAAAAAGAGCTACAAAGAAAAGCACGAGCTGAAAAGGAAAAGGAGTTGGCCATTAAATCTAAAAACCAGATCAAACAATTGAATTCAAAACGTAAGAAACAACAACTGCAAAAGAGATCAAAATCGAAAATCCCAGATGATGATGAAATTATTGCTGAAATTAAAAGAATATATAATATGGAAGCAGAACAGCAGCAATTAGATGATTCTGAAGAGGAAGAAGAATTTATTAGTCCGTATGATCCTCCTGATATTACATCTGATTCCTTTGTTAAGTTAAATGGTCGTCAATTGTATGTTTCTGATTTTTATTCTGAAGAACCATCTATTCCACAACTTGAATTTGTTCATATGGAACAAAATGATGAAAACAATGAAGATTCAAAGGTTAAAACCATGTCACCTGGAAAGTCGATAATGACAGCTGCTGATGATAAAATCTTGTACGAAGATAATTTGGCCCTTGAGATTGTTACCACACACATGAGATCGTATCGAGACATGCCAATTTCCTTCCCACCGATCCTTGATCCTGTAACAAAAGAAATCAATCCTTTAAATATCATTAAAATAAGGTTTTTGTTATATCCGGAACACACGGAACTGTTTATACTTGCATCACCAAAATCGAATGAATTGGATCCTGTTCAAGAAATTGCCAAGTTATTCATGATACAATGTTCGTTATATTTCTCCCATTCAGAAGTCTTGAAGAATATCATAATGGAAGATTATTGTAAAAAGCTTGAAAATTCCATTGAAGAGAACGATTTTGGTGAGTTTATGGCTGTTATTGATAAATGGAATCAATTGGTTTTGAATCTTTCCCCAAATACAAGCTCGAGTCAAAAAATCTTGGAATCCGGTGAAGATATTAACTCCGCTCCTCGATACTACTTGAATGAAGAAGAAGTGAAAACACCAACTGTTGCAGATTTGAAATTGGATACTTTTTATGAAGAAATCATGTATGAATCAGCTAGTCCTTCCTTCCAGCCAATTGAAATCAAATTTGGAGATGATATTACTGTCCCTGATACCAATAATGAAGTATCGTATGATAATGTTGATATTCCAACAAATATTTCCCAGGTATCTAGAATTATTAAACCAGAAGGTTATAATACTGATTTTTTCAAAAGACTTCAGGAAAAGACCGATGTTTCTAGATATACTATTCAACAAATACTTCTTCGAATTTATTCACGTGTTGTTTCTACAGATTCTAGGAAATTACGTTCTTATAAAGCATTTACTGCTGAAGTTTATGGTGAATTACTTCCTTCATTTACTAGTGAAGTATTAGAAAAAGTTAATTTATTACCAGGTCAAAAATTTTATGATTTAGGTTCAGGTGTTGGTAATACCACATTCCAAGCCGCATTAGAATTTGGAGCATCACCAAGTGGAGGATGTGAAATAATGGATCATGCATCATATTTAACTACATTACAAACAGGATTAATTCAAAAACATTTATCAGTATTGGGATTACGTAAATTAGATTTGGATTTTGAACTTCATAGTAGTTTTGTTAATAATGAAAAGGTAAGACAAAGTTGTTTGGAATGTAATGTATTAATTATTAATAATTATTTATTTGATGGACCTTTAAATGCAGAAGTTGGTAGATTATTAGTTGGTTTAAAACCAGGTACGAAAATTATTAGTTTAAGAAGTTTTATAAGTCCAAGATATAGAGCTACTTTTGATACTGTTTTTGATTTTTTAAGAGTTGAAAAACATGAAATGAGTGATGTTTTATCAGTTAGTTGGACAGCTAATAAAGTTCCTTATTATATTTCAACTGTTGAAGAATCTATCTTGAAAGAATATTTAAGTAAAGAAGAAACTGCTGACATTAGTGAAAGATCTAAATCTTCTAGTCCAGTTCATGATTTCGGTGGAAACAGAAATTCAATGTTGACTCCACCTACTGATTCTTCAGAACTTGAAAATTACAAAGAATAGATTGATTTATTGATTGATTGAATGATTAAAATTGTACTTGCAATAATTTGTTAATAAGCCATTCGTGTTTGTTTGTGTATAATATATATATATCTTAAAAAAAAAGGATTAATAATACTTTGTAGTTCTATAAAAATATTGTTCGGTAATAATACTAAAAACTAACGAAAATTCAATTATCTCTTATTGTACAGGTGGGTGTTTTTCAATATCAAACTGGCTCTGTCTTGAGTTTTTTAATTGTCGGTGTTGACTCGGGTGTTTCTACGGGTTCAGCAGATCGCTTCTCCCCATTAATACTATGTTGTGGTTCTACTGAACTTAACCTTGAGCTTGTATTAGATCCAGTAAATGCCTTCCTTTTCTTTCCATGTAGTGGACCTTCCATCTCACGAGATATGGCCAATAATAATGTGCTTATTCTTCTTCCCAATTCTTGTGGGGTTCGAGATAATATGTACCAATCAAACTTGAAAATATCACTGGCTAAAATATCTTCTTTTATCTTTTCATACAAGTTTTCTGTAGATAAGCCATACTTGTGGACACAATATAACAAAAACTTATCTTCAGTCTTGGAATAAACCCTTTTAGAATTGTTTGGTGGGTATTGGATTTTCAAATCCTCCAATGGATCATCTAGATTTTCCATCTTTATGGCCAATAATCTCTGTTGATTCATCAATTTGTCTCGTTTCTTCTCCAGGGCTTCTATTTGTGCCAAATATTTCTCATAGCCATCTATTTGTTGGTAACTTTCCCAGAATTTCTTTGCATACTTTTTAATTTCTGATTTGGATTTATTTCCAAGAGCTTTGGAAATTTTTGAAAATGCATCACGTCCATACCTGGCAGTCGCATGAATGAAATTTGTAAAATCTCTTCTAGACCAAGTATGGAAACATTCTCCAAGAAGCTTTTCTTTTAATGCAATTTCTTCTTCTGTTAATGGTACAGCAGTATCAATTTTTTCTTGGGCAAGCTTCCTTTTCTCATCACGTGTCAAATCATCTTCATCTTCTTGTTCCAAGAACTCTTCGTCACTATCACCAAAATCATCAACTGAATACTGATACTTGATCTCTCGTTTATGTGCAAGTTGTTCCCTCTCAAGCAATGTCACCAACTTTTCATCGAAGAATTGGTGGTCTTGAATATTGTACAATTTTGGTGCCTTTGGCTTAATCACCGGTTGCTTCACAACCTTCTCTTTGACCTGAACTGTAGGTTTCAATACATCCTTGTAGTAATTGTCCACTGAATAAGTCAATTCTTTTCTTTGTCTCTTTGAGGGGTTGATCCATTGGAATCCAGATCCGTTGTTATCTTTTTTACCATAATCTTGTCCATTCCAGGTGTATGGCGATGCATCAGAAGTTAAATTCTGTAAATCATCAAGACCAAGTTTATTAAACTTATTGTTTAGTTCAGCTGTTTTCTCGGCCCCACGTTTCAAGATAGCATCAATATCATCATCCAACATTGTTGACTTGTTACTTTCAAAAACTTGTTTAGCACCATGTTGAATCATACCAATCAAATCGTCTTTGCTGTTACCAATGGTATTGTTTGCATTCATTTGTCTTCCTTGTTGAATAACCAATTGATCTAATCTTAATTTTTGAGCAGCCCTTTCCAACACCTTCTCTTCTATGGCCATCTCGGTAACAAATCGATAAACCTTGACTTGTTTCTTTTGACCAATTCTATGAGCTCTGTCCATGGCTTGCAAATCAGCTTGTGGATTCCAGTCAGAATCGTACAAGATAACAATATCAGCACTAGTTAAATTGATACCCAACCCACCGGCACGAGTGGTTAATAAAAAGATAAACTTTTCTGAATCTGGTGAATTATACTCATCAATTGCATCAATTCTATCTTCATGAGAAGTCGAACCATCAATACGACAATACTCATACTCTCTGAAATAACAATAATCTTCCAATATATCAAGCAATCTTGACATCTGAGAAAATATCAATACCCTACTTCCTTCTGCTTTAAATTTCTTAAGCATTTTGTCCAAAATAATCATTTTACCGGAATTAAACACCAAATGCTCATCTGTGGTATATGGTGGACCCGGTTCAGCTCCATCAAATAGGTATGGATGATTACAGCATTTTCTCAATTGCATGACAATGTTTAAAAGTCTTGTTTTACCCTCACGTTTTCCAACAACACCATTGACCGCATCGATATCTTTTTCCAACAATCTTTTGTACCAATCAACTTGCATGTCGGTCATACCGATATACACATTGGTCTCAATCTTTGGCAATAATGATTTTTCAACATCAGCTTTAACTCTACGAAGTAAAAATGGACTCAACAATTGATGTAATTCGTGGATAGCTTGGTCTTGTTTCTTTTCTTTTTCCTCTTCTGTCATGTCCTCGGTGGGTTGATTTTCGAATGCATCATCAAATTGAGCAGAATCACCAAACACATCCGGTAGAAGGAAATTCAAAAGAGCCCAAAGTTCGTGTAAGTTATTCTGCAATGGTGTACCAGTGATCAATAATCTGTTTCTGGAATAAAACAATCTGATTATTTTGGAAAGAGAACTATCTTCATTCTTAATTCTATGTGCTTCATCAACAACAATGTATTCCCATCTGAATTTCTGAAGAGCACCTTTCTCACGAAGAACCATTTCAAATGAGGTAATCAATACATCAAATTGTGCTGTGTATAACTGTTCTTTGATGATCTTGGCTCTTCCTTCTTTATCACCCTGTAAGACAACAACGTTGACATCAGGGGTCCATTTGGCAAACTCTCTTCTCCAGTTATCTAATGTAGATTTGGGAACTATAATAATAAATGGACCATCAATATGTTTGATATATCTCAAGTAACCCAAAAAGGAAATTGTTTGTAAAGTTTTACCCAACCCCATCTCATCAGCTAATATCCCACTAAGTCTGTCTTCGTATAAAGAAATCAACCAATTTAAACCCTGAACTTGATATTCTCTCAATTTACCTTCTTTAACATATGAAGGTGACTCTGTTAAAACAGTGTGTTGATGATCTTCATCATCTTGGTGTTCCTCATCTTGTAACAACTCTGCGTCTTCTTCTTTCTCGGTTTTTCTTCTTCTAGAACTCTTTCCCTTTTTGGTGGACTCTTTAAAAGATGTCTTACTATCAATTTCTCTGATTCTCTTCTTAAATGCTGGATCCTTGGAAGCATTGAGATTGATGAACTTTCTAAACAATGCACTTAAGCCCAATAAATATTTAAATCTTTTGGTGGAATCGTCCTTATCATGAGCTCTTTCATGTTTTGCATCAACCTCTAACAAAAATCTCTTTCTTCTTTCATCCGGGGTTTCATTCTCAAAATCTGTACCATTGGTGATAGTTGAAGAATGTCTTCGACGCAGATCGGTCATATTAATAATACAGTATAATGGTTATTTGTTGAATAATAGATGTTTGTCTTTTTTTTTTCTTTTCTTGTTTTTTTTTTGAGTTCTTTTTTCTTTCTCTGATGAATGTTGTTGAGGGAAGGAAAAAAAATAATAAAAATTAGTTCGTGTGTATACTGGGATATATTTCAGGAGATTTACTTTTTTTTTTGTTTTTTTTTTCTTGTTTTTCGCACACTCGCACGTACACTTTTATTTGAAGGTGGTTGCAAATTCAGTGGTGGCAAGATTGATCTAAACGGTTGTAAATGACGTTATATCAAAATTTGTCTTTTTTAAAAATATAGCAAGAATTGATCTATAAAGATAATCAAATAAAACTGTATGGCTGATCTTTTTTTGAAGAATACTGTGATGTCAAAAAAAAATTTATCTTGTTGAAGTTTATGCTGTTTTACCAACTAAAAAAAAAATTTCAATTAGGAGGAAAAAAGAAAAGAAAAACTTTTCGTTTGGGTTTGTTGTTTTTGGGTTGTCTGGGTTTTTTGTTCTTTGTTTTTAGTACAATAAACTCGCACAAATTCTCCTTTCAGATGTTTTTTTAACTCCATATACACGACTTGTGAATTTTATTCTTTTCTTTATTATTTATTAACACTTTTTCAAAGATAAAAATTTTATACAACGAATTACCTCTCATTTTGTAGAGAATTTCGTATATTCTTAGATGTAATATAAGTATTCACTTTAGGCTACTTCTTCAGAGAGCATTTTTGATTGAAGAGAGATGGTCTCGCATACTAATATGGAACGGCACAGAAATCAACAAACGAGGAAATAATTCAAGACGCGCTATTTGATCGTTTTGGTTCATTTTTCTTTTCCGTTGTTGTGGAACAACATATTCCTTCATGCATTAATTGTAGGTCAATTTGATAATAACTTCAATCAAATACACAGACACTGTAAATAATCAAGCATCTGTCGGAGTTCTATTCGAACTATTCTTCCTTTAAATGGAGGGTCATTTCTTATTTATGGCGAATATCCGTGCTTAAATCCAATTGCCCAAAATCAGAAAAACATCTGATATGAATCAGCTCTGATTGATTCCTGTTACAACTAAATAATGTGACTTTCGTAACTTTTATAGCTTGAACAAACATACACTCTCTGACAAGAGTACATAATCGCTGTGGATGTGCAACCTATATTTTGCTGTTCTTTTTTGATTTTGTCTTGGGATAACCAATCTCGGCTTTTATGAACTGTGCAACATCTCAGGGATGATAACAAGTACTACTTATATTCTAATTTTATACCACATAATTGTTGAAGCCATAGACTTGACAATGGCACCACAGAATGAACATAGGATCATCTTATTGGTGGTCTCCAGTATACCTTTTTTTTTGTGCATACATGTTCCCTGGAAAGTAGACACACAAAGTGTTCAAATCTCACAACCATAATTGGCTCAGGGAGGATCGCAGTGGAAATATAAATCAATAAGTTCCTTGCCAACCACTTTATTGCTATTGATCAATTAGATCGAAATAGTCAATGGCAGTTATCGAAAATCTTTTAAAACGAAAGACACTCTTTAGTGAAAGATTGTGATAGACTCCTGGAATTTTAACTTCTTAATTGAATCTTTTTCAACCAAAAGATTAATATACAATATATGTTTGGAGGTAAATACCGATAATAACAGGAACATTTGCTTCTGCCAATAAGCTTTTTTTTTTGGTGCGGTTTGTTTGTAATTGCAAATAATGGATTAATTAGTTTTTCTTCAACTTCACTAACCTTCAAATCTAATGAACTTAAAAAAAAAATACTCCCGATAGCTATTTTTACGTTAAGTCAACATAATGAAAAGAACAGTGTAATATCAGTCGTTCTCTTGAAAACAGCACATTCGGAATTGAGGGAATCCAGTGTTTCTTTTTCCTTTTTTTATGTTTTTGTTTAGTAATTTGGTAGCATTACTTCAACTACTGTCAAATTTCTGACTGACCGAGAACTTTCAAATTTCTATTGTTTTAGTTGTTAATAATGTTCTAGTATCTACGTCCGTTTGTTAGTACGCCTCTCCATCAGTTTCATATGATGTGACCTTTAAAAGAAACTGGGTGAGTGATCCATAGATTAAACTTTTGGGTTCACAAATTCCTTCTCTTTATTTTAATGTTGTATTTCTAATCGAAAAAGCATCGAAACGGTTAATCACACTTCAAACCTTATTTTGGTTTTTTTGCGTAAAGAAACAATAAGTATCCAGTAATAATTTTGGATTCTTCTCATTAAACCATGTACAAAATGGGTTGAATACAATGAAAAACTTTTCTTTTTATGTTATTTTTATATTAAGGATTGCTTAGCTTAACTATACTAATTTACGATAAGCATTGACCTTTCTTTTTCGATGGCCGTTATTTCCCATTCCACCCTTTAGTGTTGTTGTTGCATTTTATGAAACATTCCTAGATTTCCATTTCAAAAAGAATAGATATGAATTTTTACATGTGGTTAAAAGGAAAGGATACATGAGTTGCTTAAAATTATTTAAAATTGCATTAAATCCACTTTATGGGTTTCAAAATGTTTTTTAGTTAAAAAGGCCAATTGCTCAACAATCGCTACCAATGTTGCGTCTATCAATTACTTATTCCATTTTCACATTAATTAACGTTATAAATGCCAAGGTCCTCTCCGGCATATTCACCAGATTTGTTTCATTAACACAATCATCTTATAATTCGTACAGTTTCGACGGTCCAATGCTGACAACTTGGATTGCAGCTCTAGGGTGGGAAATCAATGGAACAAAAGCAAAACCAGGTGATACATTTACTTTAGAGATGCCCTGTGTTTATAAAATTTTTATAAATGAAGAATCTATTGACTTAATTGGAAATGATATTAGTTTAGCAACTTGTGAAGTCCACTCTGGTGAACATATATCCACAAATTCGTATTTGAATTGTGTTATGAATGATTCTTTAGACGAAAGAACCAATATTGATGGAATTTTGAGACTCCCTATTATGTTCAATGTTGGAGGTTCCGGTCAAGATACTGACTTAGATGCGGCATCATCGTGTTTCAATACTGATTCCAACATAATTGCTTTCAACAATGGCGACACAAGTATTTCCATTCAACGAAGCTTTTCAGTAAGAGCAATTTTTGATACTGTACCAATAAACTTTGTTCGGGTAGGAAAAACTATTAGTGAATTAGAGGTACTCATTGTTGCTCCAAATTGTCCACAAGGTTACACAAATGGTAGACTAGCAATTGCTGCTTCAGACCGTGACGTTATCATAAAATGCTCTACTATAACATCGGGATTTGCCAGTAAACTTAACAAGTGGAACCTTCCAGAAAATTTAGTACAACTTTACCACGGCAGTCTTTGTACTTCACGTCAATTTTCTATTAGTTATACTAATATTCCAGAAGGGTATCGTCCATTTCTACTGGTAACTTTAAGCAATGCTGTTAGTTCTTCATTTAACCTTCGTTACACGATTCAGAATACATGTGAAAAAGACACGTTTAATGATCAATCAAGATCAGTTTCCTGGAGAAAGTTAAACTATGGATCTATCGATTCATATGGTGGTATCATGATTCCCGTCACAAGAACTAGAACAGGCACCGCCTCAACTAGATTGGTCACTACACGACCTTTTGATCCTTCGACGCACAGAACAAAAACAATCGAAATTATTGTGCCGATTCCAACCAGAACACGAACTTCTTCATACCTTGGAATCACGACGTCCATATCTACAATCAATGCTTATATTGGTGCCACCGCTACAGTAATTGTTAACAACCCTTATCATGTTACCACGACGTTGACTACATATTGGACAGGTTCAACAACTTCTACAACAACATCTATTGCTCAAACTGATTCCATTGATGAGGTTTATGTACTAGTCCCAGTTCCAAATCCTACAATCACTAGAACGGAATTTTGGACAGGAAGTTACTTTAGAACAACCACTGTCACTAATAGACCGCGTCAAACAGATATTGTTCAAGTTGAAGTACCTCAAAATCCTACAACAACAATCACTACGCTTGGAAATGTCCAATCACGTCTGACCAGTATACAAACAAATGGTCCTCTGAATACTGATACTGTGGTTGTGATTGTTCCTCCAAATCCAACTGTTACCACTTCATCATTCTGGAGTGAGGATTATGCAAGTGTGGTTACATACACTAACGATGTTCTTGGGACAGATTTTGTGGTAGCTTATTTTCCTGTGAATCCTACTTCCTTGTTGAACCAGTTCTGGACAGAAGATTACATTAGTACGGAAACACAAACTAATGATCCTGAGGGTACTGACTACCTTGTTGTTTACTACCCACCTAATCCAACTACCACCACAAGTGAATTCTGGACTGGAGACTATGTCAACACGGTGACTCTACAGAATGAGCCACAAGAAACCGACACAGTGATTGTTCAGTATCCTGCTAATCCAACTGAGACCACTACTGAGTTTTGGAGTGAAGATTACAGAACCACATTGACTCAGATGAATGATCCTTCTGGTACGGATAATGTCATTGTCTATGCTCCTGCCAATCCAGCTGTTACTACCGCTGAATTCTGGCCAAATAGTGTCACCTCATCAGTCACGGAAACCAATGGTCCTGATAATACCGACACGATTGTTGTTTATGTTCCCCACAATCCAACTACTACCAGAACTGAATTTTGGACTGGGGACTATGCTACGAGGGTAACACATACTTATGGGCCAGACACTACTGACGAGGTTGTTGCCTACTATCCATTTAACCAGGTGATCACTAGAACCGAGTTCTGGACTGAGGATTTTACTAGCACGATCACTGATGACAATGGGGCTGAGGAAACCGATAATGTCGATATCTACGTTCCACCAGATCCAACATCTATTTCTTCTACAATCTGGCTTGTATCTGATACTATAATTAGTATTGAAACAGATGATTCTGATAATAGTAGCATGGTATCTATAGAATCTTCAACTGAAGTACAGTCTATCACTGAAGTACTTCATATCATTGAATTTGGTAATGTAAATTATAATGCTATCCCCGGTCAAAATAATTTCTCAACAACATATTTTGAAACCTGGTCGAAATCAACGGATTTTCCCTCATCTACAACAAGAACAACAATGCATTCTGGACATGTCACCACCAGTCAACAGAGTGACTTTGGTAATAGCAAGGCTATTTATTCTAGTTCTGATCAACATCCATTTAGCTCTAATGAAATGTCTGTGTCTACATCATCAGTGGAAGATGTGCTGTTTTCTGATGTTTTCAATGCATCAGTCACGAGTGAAACTCACATTGTCCAAACCTCAGAATTGCCATTGATGGATATTGGTTCAAGTACTAGCATTAAGTACTTTTATTCCATGTATTCTGTTGAAAATTCACATCCACAATCACATCTTGAAGAATCATTGCTTCCATATGAGAGTATATCCGACCAGAGATGGACTCGTATGCCCACGCCGTCTACACTGGAATTACATCCTCAAGTATCGTCTACTGAACTTCCTAGTCAACTCATTCTGGATATTTCTTATGTTTCTTACAATCTTCAGAATTTTGTCGGGTCTAATATCCTGTTGTCTTCAGCCGATAACTATTTTCTGGTTTCACTACCTACTACACATACTAAGGGAAGTGCATCTAGCTATTTTACAGAAGCTGAAACTTTTATTGCGATGCAAATGTCTTCTTTGATAGCTGAACCGTCACTGTTATCTGTGTTAGATTCTGGTATATCTTCAACCAACCCTGTTAGTGCCAGTATAGCTTTATTTGAAACATCCAGTAGTGTGGTGCCGCTGATTTTGTTGTCGAGTATTTCTGATTACTCCTATGAATCATTGAGTACCTCAACAAATGAATTTATTATCCTTGAGGGAAATTTTTTGTTTATGGAATATCTGAATAGTTGGAAGGTGACTAAGGAGTCAACAGTTGAAAATTTAGGTACCATTCCAGTTAGAAGTGGAAGTGAATCTATTTCTTCTTCCATTTTATATCAAAATGTTTTATTCGTTACAGATAGGCCACATATTGGAACGAGCTTTGGATATGAAACTAACGTTCGAGAATCATCAAGTCTGTATGTACCAACCATTGTTGAATCTGATTCGTTCGATATGAAACCTACGCTGCTAATGACTGTGTCTGAAAATGTGGCCATTCATCAAGTTGGTTTGTTTGTCGATTGTCCTAGTAGTCTTGATGAAATCAATACTAATTCTGTTTGCACCCACGATTTCCCAAGCAGTATACTTGAAAGTATGGATTCTAATAACATCAAGTATACTTCAGTGAATGGAGAGTTAATGACATCAACTATTTTTGCTACAAGCTCACTTTTGGGACAGTCTACAACAGTGCATGAACTGGTTGTTACCTCACTAGAACCGGTTCCGACCTTCATGATTGAACATTATTTAACCTCATTAGATGCTGAATTTGTGTCCTTATCAAGTGAAACAGATCATTTTGAGAATAATTCAGAACAATTTTTAACATCAAGTGAATCTATGTTGTCTTCTTTTGATGTAAGCGATGGTTTTACTTTTTTGGAAACTTCGTTGGAAAGGCAATTAACTTATTCACATAAAGATATACAGATTCCTGATGCAGGTGTTTCTTCAATTGATGAAGAATTTTCATATTCTGAAAGTTTTCCTATATCATATAATTATCATTTGACCTTAAATTCCAATTCTGTCTCAGCACTGAATATATTTAGTGAGGTTGTTGAATCGGTAACTAGTTTGGATAGTGATGAAGAAATCATACCAGGTTTTACTTCTGTTATTACATCGAGTTCCAAAGATGATCCTACTACCAACATTCCAGCAATCAGCCTGATCGATACAAATGATATGAATGTGAATTCTAACTTGTTCTACCACCACAGTTCAATGGCAATTACAGAAGAATTTGAAAGTACCAGTTTGCAATCTTCAGCTACTGATCTTTTGGTTGATACCATCGAGGTAGTCGATTCAAATTCTAATATTTATCACCCTGTTTATTCATTGGCTGTAAATGTAAGACCTGTTTATTGGAATGAGTCCACTACTATACTGAAGTCAATCATTTCAACAACTCAATTTGAAAAAGCAGTTTCTAGTCAAAGTCCAGAGTTTTCAATCAGTCCCCTTATGGAATCTTTGTCTATTGATAACTCACCAAATCAGGTCTCAATATCAACATTACTGAGTTCTTATTCCGTATTTTCTACTGTTGTTCATTTTACTGATGATATTGACAGTTTGTTGTCCACCGGTACAAATGAAATTATTGATGTTGGAGATTATGATGGAAAAACTTCATCCTCGATAAATAGCAAAGTCACAATAGGTTCGTTTGCATCAGATGCATTATTGTCTTCTATTGTTGTTGAAAATGGTTATACTCAGGGGGCTTCCAGTTCACTAAATGACATCTCCATTGCTGATCTGCAGAGTATTGAAAAGGAAACTGCAACCATTCAAGATCGACTATATTCAGTTACTATGATTGAATCAGTTGACATATCTACCAAGAGTGTTGATAGAAAAAGTGAGATCTCAAAAAATGAAGCTAGTCATGAACTGTGGGATCTGTTATCAGAAGATAATGATGGCACAAAAATAGAAAACTATCCATCTGATGACAAGAATCTTATCACTTTGAGTGAAAGTTTAATTTCAAGTGGTGATATTTCATCAATTCTGTCAACTATAATGTCAGATAAAAATAATCTCGCAATGGTCACTTCAATTGTCCTGGATATTCCTGGAATCATCGATTTTTCTAAAGATGATCATAAAAATATCACAAAAAGCATTCTGAGTTTGGATTCAATATTCCAATACACTACTTTAACTCAGCAATTTGTTTCAGCATTTACACCAAATATTTCATTTATTGCAAAAGGTGGTTCTTCAACACTATTCTATTTACCAAATTGGCTCTTCATAAATTTGTTTTTACTAGTTATATTGTTATAGTATTTCATTGAGTTTATAATTAATTTTAACTGTTTAATTTATAATTGTAATTCCATAATTTAGGTGCAAAAAATACAAAAAGTGGAAGTACCTAACTAGTCATTCTTTGTTTACTTATAGTATAGTATAACGTGAAATATGCTATATGTACGAAATACGCCAAAATATAAATTCAAAAAGTTTTTTTGATATACACGAGAATTTGATTGTTATAAGTGGTTTTTACTTAAAGAGTTGACTATGTTTGGCTGGTTATTAATTACAAGTTAACGTACAAGTTAATTGGACTATCGTAGTTTGATGGGTTTTGGTCATATTTATTTTAAGAAACTCATATACAATCATTTATTTAATTTACGAGGGTCATAACCCTCGGTAATATATTAAAAAAAGAATGATTGTGGTTAGAAAGTCTATTTGGTCATGCATTTACTATGTTAGTAATATAGCAAGTGCCACCTGATAATCAACCAATATATATTAGTTTTTGCAACTCTATTTTTATTCTTGAAAAGCTAAGGGTAGCTTTCATCTCTTCTTCTTCAAATTCTTGTATAATAAGTAATTATAGTAATCTTGAGTGATTGTTGATTCTGTAATCACTATAAGTGGCTACTTAAAGAGGAAACGTAAATGAAGAGGATGTAAGTCATGCGGTCAACTAGGGTCTGGTAAATACCACCTTAACGCAGATACAAAACCTGTAAATAAACAAATGATAGTGGACATTGTTTTTCTAAAAAAAAAAACCTGCGTTCTGTTACAGATTTGATTGTTTATCCAGATCACGAGGCGGGATAGCTAAAAAAATGCTCCAGGCGCGGGTTAATGTACTTTTATTTTAGGTTTAGATCTATAGTTGGCAATAAAACTTCCGCAAACTTTTCTGGGCTCTCAAGGAATTGAGAAGACTTTGTCTGATAGGTCCTTGAATCTATTCTGTCATTTTTTTGATTGTAGATATGAATGGCCATTACTATTGTAGTTAAACTAAAGAAAGTAGAAAACTTGAAGTAAAAAAATATTTGTCCTAGACTTGTGGAATCCTTGTTATGTGGTATTTTTTTATTTTGCTTTGCTAATACGGCAGCATGGAAATATGGAAAAAATAAATCGATTGCAAAACTTTTCTCGGATGAACTTGGAACCACATTGTACTAATGTCATTTGGCACACAGGAATTTTGAGTCTTTTTTTGTAATACTTAGAGGTATTACTTTTTGGTATTGTATTAACAACCTAATAGGCATACATAAATCCGTGGAATGCATGACACGACAATCTCAAGTATCATAAAATCTGATAGCAAGTAAGATTGTATTGAAGATCTGATATCTGGCATCCCTTTGGAATAATATCATAAAAGTCCATCATTGATAATATGTATTATGTAATGTTTTAGTTCAAGCTTAGAAATAATTGTGATTAAAGGAATAGGGTTAATATATATGCGTCCAATAACTGGTTACTTATGTAGAATAAAAAACCTGGACGGATTGTTTATACAAACCGAATAGTTAGAAATCATGTGTATAAGACATGTGTCAACTATTCGGCTAATAAGTTCAATGGGTTTTCTTTTTGAATAATTATCTTTTAAACTTATGTAATGTAAAGAAATTCTTATCGAACGTCTTTATTAGTGACCTTAAAGGTTATAATTATTGTTAATGAACAATTGCTGACGTGAGTGGTTTTTGTTAGCACTTTGTTCTAGCGATACAGTTGTTTAAAGTGTGCATGGTTCATCGGAAAGTGGGGCATTAATCTTTTTGCAAGGGAATACAAAGAAAAAGGGAAGTATTTGCAATAACTTAATTCTTGACTTAATCATACGATAAAATTCAAAAAAAAAAAAAAAAATAGAAAAATGAATTAGCCTAGAAACCTTAACTTAAACTTTAATCCAACACATCGGTCTGTGATTTTAGTGTTTAATTTATTGAACCAGCAAGAACCATTTAGATAATCCAAGATTCCTTGCCACACTCATTAACAAAATACTAACCCCCTCATTACTAATTATTATATTAATGGGATAAGAAATATGAAATGATAATCTATTTTCTATTTTAGAGAAAAAGGAGCATTCCGACTTTGACCCGACGTGTAAATTTCATAACCAGCGAATGGTTTGAAGTGCATTTCTTGGTTATCATCATTCAAAACCACTTGCTATTATATAAACTAAAGGCATTATTTGTTGAAAATTGTCCGGGATAAAAACCCGAAATCCCTTTGGGGTGAATTCAACATTCTTGGAATAATAATACCAAATAAGGAAATCTGACTTTTGGGTAATGCATTCAGGCTATGTTGAATAATATTCATTGCATCATATCTATGTTAACTGTGTAGAGAAAATTAAGGGATGTTAAAAGAATAGAACCAATTGTAGCTTTTGTCTAACACCTAAATTTGATTAGAATAAATGTGTCAAGGAATTTATATATGCTCTCCGACTGCATCGTTAGTCTAGTTGAAAAGTGTCACAAAACAACTGGGGAACCCATAAAAAATCACCTTCCCCTATTCAACGGTAGCGGAAAATATCAGCGCCATAGAAGTATAAAAAAGAAAGTTTTGATCAGAGTTTATGATATTACCGCTATGCTCTATTAAAGCTAGAATAGAGCCAAAGTATAGTCCTTTTGTGTTGCTTAGGGGCTAAAAAGATCGACATTTTTCAAGCTAAAACTGAAGCTATAAATTGTTCAAAATATAAATTTTCCTGTTGTGGGAATTCTTTAATATGACTGGGATGTGTAAACCAATCAGTGTATTGTAATTCTTTTACATTGATATATTTGTCTCTACTGTCATTTTTAATACTACTTTGTCATGACTACCAGATCAAGGTTGGTTTTAATTTGAATTGGCGTTAGTAGTTGGGTATAATGCTTAAACTATAATCAAACCTTGACCCCTTTGGTAGTATATACAAGATGAAGGTGAACACATGGAGTGAACTGCAAATTTTAGGATTAGTTTATTTTCTTTTTGAGGGAATATCGGGATGAACTTCACTATATGCTTGATGAGATTCCAAATGCTCTATAGAATGATAAAGTGCCGTGAAATGTTCAATTACTCATAACCTATCTGTTAGTGACTAGAAACGGGCGATTGTATATTCTTTTCTTACCATAGATACTTCCCATGGCATTGTCTTAAGTTAATTATTTTGTGGATGGTAAATAGGCATTGTCATAAGAATGATCATGTTTGCTACATTAATGAATCAATATATTATAATGAATTACAGGGAATACTGACAAACTAGAAATAAGATTTCAAAAGAACTTAAACTACAAATAATTTCAGGTTAAGTAGCGTATGAAATTTCATCCAGTTAAGCACTTTTTGACCCTATTACCAATTAACTCATGCGGTTGTATGCACTCATTTTATATTTAACCACTAAAAATAGCAAGGGGCTTACTCTTTGCTTTTCTTTTGGATAATGGAAAACTTTAATAACTTCTTGAAGACAGCAACACCCTTTTAATTGCGGATATGTTACATAACCAATGCAAAATTTAGAATTTACTACATTCAAAAGAAAATTTCAGGTTTATTATACATACCAGAAGTTATTCAGTCTGACGAAGTCAAAAAAAAAAATCACACTAAAAAGAAAAAGCTATATCAAATTTCAATTCCTGACTTTTGTACAAATATTGCATACATTATTGGCAAAAAAGAAAAATGTTGGTAATCTATACATTCATTTTACAAAATACATGCTATTGTGTTCCGTTGCTGCTCGTAAATATGTATACGGAAATTCATTGTACGTCATTTGTCTCAGATGTCATAAAAAAATGATCCCCGGGTAGTATATATCAGAAATAATTATTCCTAGTCTTTGTTGTTATGAGCTTTTCCTTTAGCTATTTTTTTAACTCTATTCAATAATCCCAATTGTATTGTTTCCTTAAAGGAAAATTGATCTATTTTGAGAAGGTTAAATTACCGAAACTAAATTTACTCAAGCTTTTGAGAAATGTTCTAATTAATTTAACTAATTTTCCATTCTTTTACAAATAAAGAAAAAAGATAATCTTCCATAGTTTAAGTTTTATTATGATCTATAATTTGGAAACCTTTTTTTTATATATTGGCATGCAATTTAGTCATGTCCACCTTTTTTTACGTCAATTGAAATAATAGAGTTATGTATAGATTTCATAAATAGGCTATCATTGTAAACTGAAAGAAAAAAAATGAAAACCAAATTATATTGCGAAATTGATAACGATTGGATTACTGCAAAATTTCCAAAATGAACTGAAAAATTTCACAAGAAAATAAAAGGAAGTTGGGTATAACTCCATGTGCCTTTCTCATTGAATAGTGGTTGTTGGATTCTTATTTTTTTTAGTCATAGAAAGGGTATTAATGATTGGCCATCCTTCTCATCACATAGTTTCGTCTTTGTGTCCCTTTCTAGATATTGGAGCACTGCTTTCTTTTATACTAAAAAAGCTTCTTTTTTTTTATAGAAAGGGCTCAATATTTGAAATTTTATGATGAAATGTTTAGATGAGTTCATGGGGGAAAATTTTTTCCAATAGTATATAATTACACAACTTTCACCTTGTCTGGGCAATTGAGAGACGATGTAGCGTTATCATTTATCACCAAAACTATAATGGTTCTCATACAAGCCATTGTGCTATTAATATGGATTCAATTGGTATCTTCAAAAGAGATATCTGGGATTTTTATTGGTTTCGATTCATTAACATGGAATGCTGCTTCGGATTTACCCAGTGCATACCAAGGTCCACAAATTCCTACCTGGACTGCAGAACTAACATGGTTTTTGAATGGAGAATCTGCTGAACCAGGTGATACATTCACATTAATAATGCCATGTGTATTCAAGTTCATTACAAATCAAAACACTGTTGATTTGATTGCTGATGGCACTACTTATGCGACCTGTAATCTCAATTCTGGAGAAGAATTTACTACTTTCTCAAGTTTAAGCTGTACTGTTTCATCTACCTTGACAACATATACCCAAGCTCGTGGTACTTTACATGTTCCTTTGACATTTAATGTGGGTAGTTCGGGAACTTCTGTTTCGTTGACTGATTCTACTTGCTTCAGACCAGGTGTAAACACAGTAACTTTCAGAGATGGAGACAATGAAATTTCAACACAAGCAACTTTTCAAGGTAGTCCAGATGACCCATCACCAGACCGTTATTATCAAAGAGTTATTCCATCCCTTAACAAAGTGTCAAATCTAGTCTATCCTCCTAATTGTCCAAATGGGTATTCTTCCGGTGTTATCAGCTTCTCCTCGAGTGATTCTAATTTCCAACTTGACTGTTCCTCACTTGATGTTGGTATGACAAATCAATTAAATGCATGGAATTTCCCTACTAGTAGAGATTCTTTGTCTTATACAAGGAGTTGTAGTGACAAAAGTATTACTGTTAACTTTCAGAATGTTCCTGCGGGTTCGCGTCCCTACATTAGTGTCCTATCTGCTTTTCTTGGTACCAAAACCTATTCAATTAATTACAATTTGAGATACACTTGCAGTGGTAGTAGATCAAGTTCTGTGACAAAAACTATAAGCTGGGCTCCATATAGAAACAGTTTGGCCGATTCCAATGGGGCAGTGGTCGTGTACACTACCAGCACAGTCACTGCGACAACGACCGGAGTTACAACACTTCCATTCAATCCATCAACAGACAAAACCGAAACTATTCTTGTTCTTGTACCTATTCCTACAACTACCATCACTACTTCATATGTAGGTGTTACTACTTCATACTCCACTATATCTGCACCCATTGGTGGTACTGCTACTGTCATTGTTGACAAACCATACCATTTCTACAACTACAATTTACACAGGATGGACAGGTGAAAGAACCACGACAACAACACTCATTGCGTCGACTGATTCAATAGACACCATTTTAATTGAAACACCGCTTCCAAACCCAACATTGACTACAACAATATATACCAACATTGTCACACCAACCACATTCACAGAAACCGACACTCCAGGTGGCACTGATACTGTTGTCGTTGTTGAGCCAATCAATCCAACAACTACTGTGACTTCATATGGATCTGTTTCAGAAGCTACGACCTACACAGAAACCGACACTCACGGTGGTACTGATACTGTTGTCGTTGTTGAGCCAATCAATCCAACAACTTCTGTGACTTCATATGGATCTGTTTCTATTCCAACCACATTTACAGAAACCGACACTCACGGTGGTACTGATACTGTTGTTGTTGTTGAGCCAATCAATCCAACAACTACTGTGACTTCATATGGATCTGTTTCTATTCCAACCACATTTACAGAAACCGACACTCACGGTGGCACTGATACTGTTGTCGTTGTTGAGCCAATCAATCCAACAACTACTGTGACTTCATATGGATCTGTTTCAGAAGCTACGACCTACACAGAAACTGACACTCACGGTGGCACTGATACTGTTGTCGTTGTTGAGCCAATCAATCCAACAACTACTGTGACTTCATATGGATCTGTTTCTATTCCAACCACATTTACAGAAACCGACACTCACGGTGGCACTGATACTGTTGTCGTTGTTGAGCCAATCAATCCAACAACTACTGTGACTTCATATGGATCTGTTTCAGAAGCTACGACCTACACAGAAACTGACACTCACGGTGGTACTGATACTGTTGTCGTTGTTGAGCCAATCAACCCAACAACTACTGTGACTTCATATGGATCTGTTTCAGAAGCTACGACCTACACAGAAACTGACACTCCAGGTGGCACTGATACTGTTGTTGTTGTTGAGCCAATCAATCCAACCACTACTGTCACTTCATATGGATCTGTTTCTATTCCAACCACATTTACAGAAACTGACACTCACGGTGGCACTGATACTGTTGTCGTTGTTGAGCCAATCAACCCAACCACTACTGTCACTTCATATGGATCTGTTTCTAAAGCTACGACCTACACAGAAACTGACACTCACGGTGGTACTGATACTGTTGTCGTTGTTGAGCCAATCAATCCAACCACTACTGTGACTTCATATGGATCTGTTTCTATTCCAACCACATTTACTGAAACCGACACTCACGGTGGCACTGATACTGTTGTTGTTGTTGAGCCAATCAATCCAACAACTTCTGTGACTTCATATGGATCTGTTTCTATTCCAACCACATTTACAGAAACCGACACTCACGGTGGCACTGATACTGTTGTTGTTGTTGAGCCAATCAATCCAACCACTACTGTGACTTCATATGGATCTGTTTCTATTCCAACCACATTTACAGAAACTGACACTCACGGTGGCACTGATACTGTTGTCGTTGTTGAGCCAATCAACCCAACCACTACTGTCACTTCATATGGATCTGTTTCAGAAGCTACGACCTACACAGAAACTGACACTCACGGTGGTACTGATACTGTTGTCGTTGTTGAGCCAATCAACCCAACCACTACTGTCACTTCATATGGATCTGTTTCAGAAGCTACGACCTACACAGAAACTGACACTCCAGGTGGCACTGATACTGTTGTCGTTGTTGAGCCAATCAACCCAACAACTACTGTGACTTCATATGGATCTGTTTCAGAAGCTACGACCTACACAGAAACTGACACTCCAGGTGGCACTGATACTGTTGTCGTTGTTGAGCCAATCAACCCAACCACTACTGTCACTTCATATGGATCTGTTTCAGAAGCTACGACCTACACAGAAACTGACACTCCAGGTGGCACTGATACTGTTGTCGTTGTTGAGCCAATCAACCCAACCACTACTGTGACTTCATATGGATCTGTTTCAGAAGCTACGACCTACACAGAAACTGACACTCCAGGTGGCACTGATACTGTTGTTGTTGTTGAGCCAATCAATCCAACCACTACTGTCACTTCATATGGATCTGTTTCTATTCCAACCACATTTACAGAAACCGACACTCACGGTGGCACTGATACTGTTGTCGTTGTTGAGCCAATCAATCCAACAACTACTGTGACTTCATATGGATCTGTTTCAGAAGCTACGACCTACACAGAAACTGACACTCACGGTGGTACTGATACTGTTGTTGTTGTTGAGCCAATCAACCCAACCACTACTGTCACTTCATATGGATCTGTTTCAGAAGCTACGACCTACACAGAAACCGACACTCCAGGTGGCACTGATACTGTTGTCGTTGTCGAGCCAATCAACCCAACGACCACCGTCACTTCATATGGATCCGTCTCAGATGATGATACTAGTTCCGCTGGATCTGCTTCGGAGTTGTTGTCGTCTACGGCACGTTACTGGAACTCAACTGTACAATCTCGCTCGGATTCTAGATCTTCTGATCTGTCAATATTGCAACTGACTTCCCTTGTCGGTTTTTACGCAGAAGCTAGTAGTACTTCTGATTCGGTAATCGTTCCTTTGACTTCGCAAGTTTCTAGTATGGAAAGCTTCGCGTTTTGTCGTCGGGATGATAATAATGGTTGTGTGTCAGATTTCCCTGGTCAATCTTTAACAATTTCGTTGTCTGAAGATGCAACTGCTAGTAGTGATGAATATGTAACCGTCAGCCTGTTGTTATCAGAATCAAATTATCAATTAACTTCAACGAAGACATATTCGCCTTCAGATAGCTCAATGGGCTTGGCCACTCTGTGGTCATTGGATACTGAATTGATTGTTTCGTCTAGCATTAATTATCCTACTTCCATCAATAATGACGGTCCAATGTCATTGGATGACCCTGAGAACAGTATGTCTGCTGCCTATAGCTCTTCCTTGTTTTCATTTGTCGTTTCAAGAGCAACAGAAACAGAATCCACTGCATCGAATACTGATTCACGAAGCTCATCTACCTATTCATCTCCTTTGGTGGTATCACCATCTTCATCGTCATCATCACTCGTCGATGATTCTACTTCTGGGTTACAAAGTGATCATGAATCAGAAGCTACTATTGCATACTCAGAGAGTACTACCAGCTCTCCATATAACACTGTCTCCACTTCATCAGATACTTCTGCTATTTTTACGACGTTGCTGGCTACTCTATCATCGAGGTTAATGTCTGAAACTGGTTTCGTTTCTTTTTATCCCGATATACCTACTCCGCTGGTGGAAACTTTGCAGGTTGTTGACACACCGAATACGTTTGAATCTGGGGGAAAGGTTCCTTCTCCAACTAATCCATCTCCGTCATCTCCATCGTCATTAACCTTATCAGAATATACTAGTCAGAGTTCTACAAAATCAAGCATCCCAAGCAGTGCTCCTTTCTTGTGGTCAGTTGAAACCAATTACTTGTCACAAAGTGAAGTAGTCTTTTTGAGAACAACCATTCCAGCACCCTCATTGCCAACTGAGGCATCTTCTACTAGTGAATCTTTCGCTATGTCTAGGTCAATAGCAACTAGTTCTGCTGGTTATAATCCATCTGCTACATGGTCAGAAGCTTTGACGATTAGTGGTTCTACGTTATCTGAGGCTGCTACTGTAAGCTTCTCACTGAATGAACTTACTAATCCTAGTGGTAATACGGTAACTAGCTCTATGGCTAGAAGTGATTTGTCACGAACTACATTAAGTCAACATATTTCAACTTCTTCAATGTCATATTCTGTTGCTATATCAACATATACTGATTCGGGCTCTATTCTTGAATGTTCTAAATGGTTATTCATTTTCTTTTCATTGATTTCATTTATTATTTAGTTTCTTTGGTATTCATTTCACTTACAATTTTTTTTCCTCGTTATGGTTTATTTCTATTTATTTCTTTTTTCTATCCCCTTATTTCGTCGTTGTTGTTTTATTTTGTTGTGTTATTTATTCTTTTTTTTGATTTCTTATATAGTTTTATTGAATTTATGCATTTGAGTCCTTCGTAACACCTTTGTAGACGCGTCTGTTGCCATTATATTTCCCTATTTAGGAAATTGCATCTTACATTTTATCATCCCAATTGATCAACTACATTGTTCGAGAAACGGGACTTGGTGTAACGTGTGTCACCGAAGAAGAGAGGAGCAAAGTTTTGTGCGCCATTCATTATCCTACGGACCAAATATTATTTAACAATGTGGGGGGGCATGGCACATTATGCAATGCTGCTCCTTCTACCCCTTAACACAGACTGATTTCCACAAGAAGACTAACAGTATTCCAAACAATTGGAAAGTCCTTGAATATTACATTTCTTCAAGATAAGATTTGCCTATCAGCTATAAATCTCCACTGATCGGCCACATTCCGAAGAGGTTGTTATAACCAACAAGAGACACTGAAACTTATAGGATTATCATAATAATGTAATCAGCTACAACTTACAGTCTAGACCTGTTTATACAAACCCCGTTACCAGTCAATGGTGACAGTGTTCCATTAATTTCTAAGCGTAACCATTTAATTCGCACTCAATTGGCTGGGTGTGTGTTCCCTCCCCTTATCAATGTAAACGTATTACAAATCAGCGACGAGGACCTAGACTCGCGCGTCCTCGTAATAAATTTTCTCTTAATTACTAAGAGATCATCGAAAAAAATGGCCTGCACACAAACAGAGGAAGAAAACGGGATTGCCACAGTTAGGAAAAGGAAACCGTCGGGAAATCATATGCCAAAATTTCCCAGCGAGTTTGAAATTCTTTATAAAGACAACTTCTTGCCCTCACTTTTTTTTTTCTTTCTTTGTTAATTCTTCCTTTTTCCTTTTTTCTTTTACAACAATTCAATTGATCAATTATTAATAACACAATGGCTCCAGTCGTCCAACAACCAGCTCCATCTTTCAAAAAAACCGCCGTCGTTGATGGTGCTTTCGAAGAAGTCACTTTGGAACAATACAAAGGTAAATGGGTCGTTTTGGCTTTCATCCCATTAGCTTTTACTTTTGTCTGTCCATCCGAAATCATTGCTTACTCTGATGCTGTCAAGAAGTTTGCTGAAAAAGATGCTCAAGTCTTGTTTGCTTCTACTGATTCCGAATACACCTGGTTGGCCTGGACCAATGTCGCTAGAAAAGATGGTGGTATTGGTAAGGTTGACTTCCCAGTCTTGGCTGATACCAACCACACTTTGTCCAAGGACTACGGTGTCTTGATTGAAGAAGAAGGTGTTGCCTTGAGAGGTATTTTCTTGATTGATCCAAAGGGTACCTTGAGACAAATCACCATCAATGACTTGCCAGTCGGTAGATCTGTTGACGAAACCTTGAGATTGTTGGAAGCTTTCCAATTCACTGACAAATACGGTGAAGTTTGTCCAGCTAACTGGCAACCAGGTGCTGAAACTATCAAACCAACCCCAGAAGCTTCTAAGGAATACTTCAACAAGGTCAACAAATAAATAAGCTAGCTTGTTTTTGTTAATGTTATAGATAGTAAGGCTATGTATAGTTGATTTATTTGATATAAATGTATGTATTTAAGTTATTTAAAAATTGAATATTCACTCAATTGACTGTGGTTCGTATATCCCCCTATTTTGTTCGTTCCAAAGGAAGTGGTGTAAAACTGCTCATCTTCTGTGGGGGAGGATAGCATCGGCAACGAGACCAAACAAAGAACATTGAAAAAAAAGAAAAAAGAAATCTGTACAATACAAATCCTTTCTTTCATGACTTGATTCATCAATCCAATTTTACGATGACTACAACAGAGATATTCTTTTACAAGTTCTTGGTGACAAAACAAGTGTTTTTCAAATCAAAATACACATATGCATTAGTTAATCTAAAACCCTTAGTTCCGGGACACGTTTTAGTGGTTCCGTTACGTACAAATATTTTAAGATTTGCTGATTTATCTTCAGAAGAATCCATTGATTATATGAATACACTTCAGTTGATTCACAAGTTTATACAACATATATATAAAGCTGATGCATTGAATATAGCTATTCAAGATGGACCTGAGTCCGGACAATCTGTACCACATTTGCATACCCATATTATACCAAGATACAAAACAGACGGATATGGAGATTCTATTTATACAAAGTTGGAAGTGGAAGATTTGGAAACGCAATATGAAGAGTTTTTCGCTAGGAAAAATTCATACAGAGAAGCATATGAAGATAAAGTAGATAAAGAATTAGCTAAAAGTGATTCAGATAGAGTTCCTCGAGATGAAGCCACCATGGCTAAAGAAGCCAATTGGTTAGCTCAAGAATTGGAAAAGTTTAAAGGAAATTAATTCATTAATAGATTTATCATTGGTTGTATTATTAAATAAATGTCTATTTCACAATATTTCCATCTATTAAACCCCAGTCTATTTTATCCTTTTGGTGTTTCTCCAAAAATTCATTACATTGAAGGAAGACTTTCAGGTTCAAAAATCCACGATAAGCTGACAATGGTGAAGGATGAACTGTTTTCAAAACTAAAAAGTGATCTTTATTAGAAGCCATTTTAAATTTGGCTACTCTTTTCTGAGCTGGCGAACCCCATGCCATAATAACAAGAGCATCATCTTTATGAAATTCCAAAATATTTTTAATCACATTCTCAGTGAATTCTTCCCAACCTTGATTAGCATGACTATTTGCTTTATGAGCTTCTACTGTAAGAACAGCATTAAGCATCAAAACTCCTCTCTTGGCCCATTTGGTAAGATTACCTCCTCCTGGTTGTTTCTTAGGATCTGGTACTTCGAAATTTGGATAATCATTACTTATTGTTTTATAGATATTAACCAATGATGGAGGAGGGCGCGTCGGTTCGAGTACAGAAAATGCCAATCCATGTGCTTGATTCGGTCCATGATATGGATCTTGTCCAATAATTAAACATTTCACATCAGGTAATGGTGTCAATTGTGACCAAGAGTAAATTTGATTAGCAGGTGGATAAATTGTCTTTCCCAGTTGTGATTTCAAAAATTTCTTTAATTTAAGAAAATATGGTTTTGTCAATTCTTTATGAAGAAATGCAAGCCATGTTATATGTAAACTTTCAATCTCTAAACGTAACAATTCTCTTTGCTCGGGATTTAATGAATCTACCCATTTGGATTTATTGAAATTGAATTTTTCACAAAATTTATCATAGTTATCTGGATGATCTTTAACAATACCATTAAATTCTGGAGCAGATACTTCTTCATCAGATTTTGTTTGATTCTTTATATCCTGTGGTTTTTCTTCTTTTGACACTTCATCTACTACCTTCTCATCTTTTGACACCTCATCTACTAATTTTTCATCTTTTGACACTTCATCTACTGCTTTCTCATCTTTTAGTTCTTTTTCCTCTGATTTCTCGATCTGTTCCTTAGCAATAGTTTGTTTACCATTCAGAATATCTTTCTTCTTCTCAGTAGGTTTTCTTATCTTTGACTTTTGGATTTTTGTTTTTTTGGCCTTTGATACATCTTTACTGAAAAAATCAGTAATTAGAATACGTTTTGACATTTTGTACAGCGAATTGGATATGCTTCTTCTATAAATAATGTTAACTCTTGTAATAAATGAAATAGTTGAATATGAGCCTCGTCGAAGCATTGACATATATGAAATGAAAAATTAGTAAATAACTTGCCAGTCATTATCGCGTACTTCAAGTTTTTTTTTTAGTGCGTGTGGTATACCAAGAGCATCACTAGGAGACGCGTCTGATTAGAACACCTCCATGATAAGACGCTATATTAATTAATCATAAAAGTATCCGAAATATATGTTCACTATGACAACGTCAGCATTATATTTGAAAATAAGTATTATTTAAGTAAATTTTCGGTGGTTGAATGTTTTTGTTTAATTTCAATCATATTTTGCAAAAAAATATGGGGAAATTGTACTGAAGAATCTGATCAATAATAATGACATTAAATGACAGAACATTAACCACGTAATAAATACACAAAAAATTACCAAACTTATATATTAATACCTTATACTTATCAATATCATTGATAATTATAATGAGACCGAGTTTTGCAAATTTTTATGGTAAATTAAGCTCATTAACCCGAAGTACAACTCTTGAGACACATTCAATCCATCAAAAACTATCACTCAAAAAATTTATAAGCATATTTCAACTATCTCAGTAGAATGAGTAAATATCTTTCTAATGATTACATTAGTTTTCTTTTGTATGAAAATTCATTGTGATATTAATATCTTGAAATTTAATTAATAAGTTCACCAAAGTCACGTGACCAAAATTATTCCTAGTATCATTGATCTTATGTTTTGTGAAACCTAAATTCATGTTGTATTCTTTGTGTATATTTATAATGCAAAACTATATATCAGTATCTAGAATAATTTGGTGAAATGATAAGGATATCCATGGTCTTTTCTAAGGACAATGCTGGTTAAAGAACTATACAACAAGTATAATACAACTGCATTGATCAATACCAATAGGGATTTAATGTATGCATTTTTAATTAAGCTTTTTTCATTGACATTATAACTTCCAATGTAAGTCAACAGTAATACTGCTGCTGCCAACAGAGCATAATTAGCAGCCACAAGGAAAGTTTCAATACCAAATTGATAATGTTGACCACCACTAATTACAACCAAACCACCTTTATCATCCTTTGCAATAAAAGGAACTGCATTTTGAATAGTATATTGATATCCACAAGTGAATAAAAGAACAACAGCGATGGCGAGTAAACTTACAATTGTTTTCTTCTTGGTACCTGTAAGTTTACTTGGACCTTTCTTTCTAATTATCACAATTACAGAAAATGTAATGATAAAAGTTTTAACAAATTTAAATAATGGATTTTGTTCTCTAATTAAAATTGATCTTTGTAAATGATCAGTTAAAAATTTACCAAATTCTAAAGCTTGTTCATCTCTAGAAACTTGAGGAACTTTGAATTGAAGATGAGCATCTTCAAATATTTTATTTGGATTTCCATACTCTGCTGATAAATTAGGAGCAATTAACCAAATATGTGGAACAGTTTGTAATCCAACCATGCCAAAAATTTTCCCATTTTTAGGATCATTCAAATCAATATTAATAAAAGTCAATAAATGAGAATCCAAATAATCCTGAAACCAAGATTTTGAAACTAAAGAAATAAATTCATAAACATTTGAACATTGACTACAACCATGGGATGGATCAGTGGAAGTAAATATTAGAACTGTGTAATAATCCCTTGGACCATCAAGAATAGAAAGATCACTGTTGTGAATGTCGATAATGAAATTTTCACTTTCTTTAGCCAATTCAGTTAATTTGACGGCATTTGGTGACGCACATAATGAAAACGGAAGTAATAGCAAATATGCTAAAACTAATTGAATTAAATGCATCGGGTTTGTTGGACGATACTCTAATTCAATGTGTTGTTTTGTCGGTGGTTTCTTTCTTTCTTTCTTTTTTTTTTTTTTCGTTTCAGTAAACATTTGTTCACTCGTGTTCTCCTTCGATATTATCCGCGATGCTGAAATTAATACGGCATTAGGTCTATATTGTCTATAAAACATGTTACTGTCTAGTCATCTTCTACAAAATCCTCTTCTTCATCTCTGTTTATAATAAGGAAACCAATGGTGACGATTGAAGCTCCAAATATATACAACATGTTCAATTCGAATTCTTTGAAAACCCAGTCACCGACCATGGCTAATGGAATTGTCATTGATAACCCAACAGTTACTGTCAACGGACTAGTTAATAATACAGCGTTACACCAGCAGAAATCACTGACAAATGTAATGGCAGCGTTGGAAAAAATAAGCCAGGTCACACTGGATGTAGGTGGAGCTTCAAATTTTTCAATTTCAAGATAATGTAATGCAATCAATAATGGCCATAAAAAGACTAAACAGAATAACCCAACAAATCCAAAGAATAAATGGGTATTCAAATTTCTTTCTTTCTTTGAGTTTGGAACAGTAATCTTAAGTTTCAAAAGAATGGTGTACACACCATAAAGTAAAGCCCCAGATAAAGCAAGGATATTACCCCAGAATATAATCCAAGCAGACTTATCATTATTTGGATTATTTTCATCTGTGTCAGCTTTGGTAACAATCATGACCCCGGCAAAACTCAAAAGGATACCCATTATTTTGTTTTGGTTGATTCTTTCAACGGCTGCCATGAATCCAATAATCAAAGTGAAGAAAGATGATGTAGAAGATAAAATTGTTTGTGAAGCTACTGATGTATAGGATAATGAAGCATTTGTAACAAAATTTGCAGAAAACCACAATACAATAAATTGAAAAGATAATTTTGCTGTTTCATAAATATTAACATTCAAATCCTCTTGAGGTATACTTGAATCACTAACTTCCAATGTTTGATCTTCTAAATCATTTAAACTATCTCCTGAACCATAATTGCGAATCAATGGCTGTTCGGTCTTATCAACGAGCTTGCTGTAATGATATTCTTCAAGAAACTTATCCCAAAATTGGGCCAAAGATAACTTTTCAATTCTCAAGTAAGGGATCAAGTAAAAACAAAAACAACTAGTGTTTATATAAGTGATCAAGAATGGTTTTCTATAAGTATCACCTTCAACGACTGCATTCACTAGGAAACTGGACAGCACCCAAAATATCACAACCGCAGCAAGGTTTATTAGTCCAAGAATCCATTTTTGTCTAGGATGTAGTGTATTATCTGGTATGAAAAATGCACGGAAATATTTCAATATCGATAGTCTTATATTGGTAGCAGTTGACATGGGTGATGATAATAATGGCAATGAATTGTGTTTTTAAAACAAGAATGGGAGTCAGAGTATTAGAAGAAGTAAGGATAGAAAGAAAAAACTGTGGATCTTTAGATGGGATTTTCTTTTGATGCCAAACGAGTCAAACAAAAAATAAAAATAAAATCTCTTCCCACTGATAAACGAAACAGGAAAGAGAAAAATTTTCTTTGCTTTTCTTTTCTTTACGTTACTAATTTTTTTTTTTGGGTCCGTGCTATGCTGCGCTGTGCTGTGCTGTGCGCCGAACGGAACGTGCGTTTTGGCCCCGAACAAACTCGTACAGTGATGAAATGAGAAAGAAGAAAGAGAAATGAAAATTTCGTCATCACCACACGCGATTCCAAAATCAAGTTTTTGTCATCATCAACTATGCCGCCTAAAGTGTATGTCGTTTTTCTTTTACATTAGATATAGATATCTTGATAAGTTAATCTAACTAACATGATGCCAATAGAAAAGTAGAAAAATCATTCAAATATTCAAGAAGCTCAACTAGTAATTTCAAGTTTGGTGCCCATGTTGGAATGGCGGGAGGTATTTCAAATGCTGTGACCAATGCTATGGATATTGGCGCTAATAGTTTTGCATTATTCCTTAAATCACCAAGAAAATGGGAATCGCCTCCGATTAAACCAGAAGAAGTGAAAAAATTTCACGAATTATGTGAAAAACACAAGTACAATCCAAGAACTGACATTTTACCCCACGGTTCGTATTTACTAAATTTGGGTAATCCTGATCCAGAAAAGGAAGAAAAAGCATATGGTGCATTCTTGGATGACTTGAAAAGATGTGAATTGTTAAATATTGGGTTGTATAATTTCCATCCTGGTTCCAGTTTAGATAGTGATCATAGAGAAGCGTTAGAACGTTTGGCCAAGAATATCAATCGTGCTATAGAGGAAACCGAGTTTGTTAAAATTGTTATTGAAAATATGTCAGGTCGTGGTAATTTGATTGGGAACAATTTACAAGATATTAAGGACGTTATTGACATGGTGGAGAATAAATCAAGAGTGGGTGTTTGCTTAGATACTTGTCATTCCTTTGCTTCTGGTTATGATATTTCCGATGAGGACAAATTTTATAAATTTTTAAAGCATTTCGATGATATAATTGGTGCTGAGTATTTATCAGCAATCCATTTGAACGACTCAAAATCTCCATTGAATTCCAGTCGTGATTTACATCAAAAACTTGGGTATGGTTTCTTGGGATTGGAAGTTTTCAGAGTTATTGCCAATTGTGAAAGATTGAAAAACATTCCTATTATTTTAGAGACTCCTGTTGAAAAAGATGATTCTGTATATGGCGAAGAAATCAAATTATTGGAATGGTTAGAAGGTAGAAAAGTTGATGATGAAGAGTTTATTGCTAAAAAAGAAGAACTTTCCAAATTGGGTAGCAAAGAACGTGCTGAACATTTGAAACAATTTGAATCCAAGGTTGCCAAAACACAGAAGAAGGACAATAAGAAGAAACGTTCATCTGATGGCAACGATATTACAAGTATGATTAAGAAAAAGAAGTAAACTAGTAGATATATTTTTTATACTGATACACGACTTTGGTTTAAGAGACCACCATTGATCCCACCATACTCTTAAATGTTCCGCGGTTTATTCATATTATGGTTTATTATATATTTGATGGTAAGAACTGGATATGGAGACATGGCGGAATACTATTCCTAGAATTATTTTGTTCCTGGTTGAATTGTGGATTTGTAGAGATAGGAAACGTGACACCAAACTTTAATTATTCAATTTACACGACTATCAATGGTAATCCAAAAGTCGATAATAATTTGCTGCTACTATTTGAATCAATTGAATTAGTCAAACTATAAACTGGAGAATTATTTTTATGTGAAAAGGTATTCAAAGTATAAAGAAACTAGGAGATTGTAATATAAATAACATCTTTAGTGGATTATCTATTTGATTCTTGGAAATCACGCATTCTAAAAGTATGTTTTGAAAATACAATTTATGGTAAGTGATAAATTGAAATTTCCATTGAACAAGATCATACACTGGACAACTGTATTAAATACATCTTGAAACTAAAATAATCAGCACAAACAACGGTTTCAATAATTGTGTATATATCCAAACACGAGTGTTTGGTAGTGCGATTTGTTCACATTGGGAGAGAAAAATCTTTCTCAGCGTAAAGAAGAGAAGAAGAAAAAGAAGAAGAAGAAGAAGAAAAAAAAAAAACAGTCTGTATAGGAGAATCACTGTAACTTGATAGTTGATTATCATTAAATCACATAAATACCAAATCATCAATCATTCAAATGTTTGGAGGATCTTCGACTGGATTTGGAGGATTTGGATCTAATTCAACAACAACCAATTCGCCTTTCGGCGGAGTTGGTGCTTCATCGACCAATACTGGAACATCACCATTTGGTGCTTCAAACACATCAACAAGTGGGGGTATCTT
Source organism: Candida tropicalis MYA-3404 (assembly GCF_000006335.3). Classification (NCBI taxonomy): domain Eukaryota; kingdom Fungi; phylum Ascomycota; class Pichiomycetes; order Serinales; family Debaryomycetaceae; genus Candida; species Candida tropicalis. Next base: position 253,867 of record NW_003020055.1, on the reverse strand, counting down.
TGGTAATGCAGGCAATTCTTCTACAGGTTTTGGTAATACTAGTGCATTTGGATCTAATACCAATACCAATACCACTCTGGCGTTTGGAAGTAACACTGGTGGTGGCCTTTTTGGATCGTCTAATAACAATGCATCATCATCACCATTTGGCCAACAAAATCAACAACAACAACAAAATTCTGCATTTGGTACAGCAAACAATACCACATCAGCATTTGGATCATCCAATACCGGTGGTGGCTTATTTGGAAGTAAACCAGCAACTTCTACTTTTGGAGGATTTGGTGCAGCTGGAGGAAATACTTCATCACCTTTTGGTGCATCAACCACAAACGCCTTTGGTGGAAGTGCAGCATCTGATCCAAATACCAACAATGGTACTGCTGTAAAACCATTCAGTGCTTATACTGAAAAGGATTCTGCTAATATGACCAATATTTTCCAAAACATTTGTTGTATGCCAGAATATAAAAATTTTTCTTTTGAAGAATTGAGATTGAAAGATTATGAACAAGGAAGAAGATTCCCACCTGCCGGTGCTAATGCTAGTACTGGATTTGGTAATACAGCCGGTGCTTCTACTGGAGGATTTGGATTTGGTTCATCAGGAAACACTGGTTTTGGTGGAACTTCAGGAACCTCGCCATTTGGAGGGGCTTCCAATACCGCTGGTGGTTCTGCATTTGGCTCTGCATTTGGTAGTAAACCAGCTGGTGCTTCACCATTTGGTGGTGCTTCAACTACTACTGGTGGTGCATTTGGGGCTAATAACCAAAATCAATCACCATTTGGTTCAAGTAACACTGGAAATGCTTTTGGTGGAGGTGCGACCAGCACTTTTGGTAGCTCAGGTACTAGTGCGTTTGGTAAACCTTCCACTGGTTTTGGTGCTTCAACAGGAGGGGCATTTGGATCATCTAACACCGGTGGTGGATTATTTGGTAGTGGAGGGGGCAATACAACCGGTGGTGCCTTTGGACAACAATCTTCTGGATTTGGCGCTGGTAACAATAACAATTCCCCATTTGGACAAAGCAATACTGGTGCATTTGGTGCTGCTAACAATAATTCACCATTTGGTCAACAAAATCAACAACAGCAACAAAGTGGTGGTGGGTTATTTGGAGGTTCAGGTGGTAATACCGCATTTGGATCTAATACTGGTGGATCTGCATTTGGAGGTGGTACCGGATTTGGATCAGGTACAAGTACATTTGGACAACAGAACAATACTGCATTTGGTGCTAATAAACCAGCAACAGGGTTTGGTTCAACTACATCAGGGGGTTTATTTGGTCAACAAAGTGGTGCCTCAAATACTGGTGGTTTATTTGGACAACAAAATCAAAATCAAAATCAACAGCAACAAGGTGGGGGATTATTTGGTGCTAAACCAACAGGAACCTCGATGTTTGGCCAAAGCAATGCCAATACAGGAGGTATTTTTGGTCAACAAAACCAACAACAACCACAACAAAGTGGAGGATTATTCGGTAGCAAACCTGCTACAGGAGGATTATTTGGAGGCCAACAGGCTAATCAACAACAATCAGGAGGATTATTTGGTCAACAAAATCAACAACAACAACAAGCTGGAGGGGGTTTGTTTGGAGCTAAACCAGCTACAGGTGGTGCTACAGGTGGGGGTTTATTTGGAGCCAAACCAGCCACTGGAGGTTTGTTTGGGGGACAACAAAACCAACAACAGCCACAACAAGGTGGTGGGTTGTTTGGAGCTAAACCAGCAACTACTTTAGGTGGAGGTACAACTAGCGGTGGATTGTTTGGTAATACCCAGCAACAATCTACAACCGGTGGTGGATTATTTGGAGGTGGTGCATCATCTACCTTAGGAGGATCTTCTACTACTGGAGGTGGGTTATTTGGTGCTAAACCTGCTACAACTTTTGGAAGTGGTGGTGCTACAGGAGGTGGTTTATTTGGAGGTGCTACTACATTACAACAACCTCAACAAGTACAACAAACATTGGCCAATATTAATTCTCAAAACCCATACGGTAACAATCCGCTTTTCCAATCAATTACTGGCGGCTCAACACAAGCACAACAAACCAACAATGTCCCACAAGCTAAATTAATTAGAGCAGCTACACCAGTAAAGAAGTCTGTTACATTGGGTAGCACATCACAAAAGATCACCCCATTATTCAAGGTTAGTGCATTACCATCAAAGAAGCCCATCGAAACAGTTCAAGATGAAGTTTTTAAGAAGAAAACAGATAGTTTATTTTCTAGTGCTACTGACCAAGCCATTATCAGCAGTGAAATTTTCAAACCAAAGGAAAGTTTTAAGAATTTGGTATTGGATAAATCCAATGCTCCTACTGGGTTATTGCCAAACCAACCATATAGTCCAAGTAAACCAGTTACTTTTGTTTTAGATAAATCAGAAAGACCAGAAATTGCATTGTCATCTACTCCTGAAGCAGTTTCTAGAGAAGAGAAGGAAATTATTAAAGAACAAACTCCAGACGGAGTTAAAGACGTTGAAGAAGTTGTTAATAAGGAAGGTTACTGGATGTCACCATCAATTTCAGAATTGAAGAAGAAATCACTTGTTGAATTGAAATCAATCAAAGGTTTGAAAATAGGAAGAAAGAATTATGGTGAATTAGAATTTATTGAACCAGTTGATTTATCATCAATGGTTAATTTTGAAGATATTTTAGGTAAATTGATTATATTTTGCGATCACAATTGTATTATATACCCTGATGATAATAAACCTAAACCAGGAGAAGGATTGAATTTACCAGCCAAAATTACATTGGAGGGATGTTATCCAACTAATAGAGCAGACAAATTACCAATAGTTGATCCAAAGAGTGAAGCTGTTAAAGCTCATGTTGAAGTATTGAAAACTATGGAAGGTATGAAATTTATTAGTTATGATCCTACAAATGGTAATTGGACTTTTGAAGTTAAAGAAGTTGATTAAGGGAGGTATTCCTAAGTGGAATGATATCCATTAAATATAAATAAGAAGTGTATAGAGAGATATTCACTTTGTATAATAGTATTGTTAGTATAATTATTTTTTTTTATTCATAAGTTTTGCATATTGCCATTTGAATTGTAGTACCGAGCACGTGAACCGTTGGTAGTTATTTTGTGTTTGATTTGATGTCATACTAACATTTCCACATCATCACCACGGCGCGTTCCATGAGAATTTCTTCATTTCCCCTCCTGTTACGTTACTTACACAGAATTGAAAGAAAAAGAAAAAGGAAAAGAAAACATAAACAAACAAACGGAAGAAGTCAAAACTAAAATTAATAAAGGATATGAATTAGGTAGAGACTAAATTGATAGATTATACATGAAGATTGATTGATTCCAATTGGAATTGCGAGGAAAAAAAAGAAATAAAGGGGGATTTAATTTATGATGATCCAATAAGTAGAAAGAAAGGAGGGGAGGCGGGGGGAAGGAAGAGATTTATTAGTTGAATTAAAGATGAGATTGAACAATAAGATGATTAGATTTTGAACAAAATAATTAAATGAATTTTAAATGATTCTGAGACATAAATAGCATTGAATATAACCATTATTGGGGCGTTTTTATTTTTATACATTTATTTATAGTATTTGTATGTGTGTATGTGTGAATGGAATTTCTTTGAAAAATAGGACAAAATTAAGATGGACAAAATTATTATTCTTATTCTTGGGAGTATAAGAAAGAATAAGAGAAAAAAAAAATACTAAATACTTTTATGGAATAATGATGAATACAATTATAATTATTTATGATTTCTATTTATATATTCTATTAAATTCATTACAATTGTGTTAAGTGTATAATTTTAGAAAAAGTGTTCTTGTTGTATTGAGAGAAAAAGTGAAATTTCGCAGCCATATATATAATGATCAAGTATGATTTGACCATTAAATGTTCTTTCTTATAAATATTAAGAATATTGACACATAATTTAACCTTTATATGATTGTAACATCAATATTTAATGCAGAAAACCTAATTATTGTGTTTTAATTAATTTACTGAATTTTAGGTTTGCATCAAACCATTAATTGTAATCCAAATGCTGTAAAAGAAATAAAAAAACATAACCATATCAAAATTTGTCACCTTAACCATACTGTTGAAAACCAGTAGTATACTTTTGTAATAGAAATTACATCTTTATTAGATGCAATATTGTTAGATATATTACTTTCTGGGTCGAAATGTGTAGTTCTAATAACAATATAAGAATTGATAAATAATATCACTATACAATGTAGATAGTTTAGTTAGTCTAAAAATCCATACCACTAGGCAATTTCTATGAAGTTTATTAATAACTCAAGAGGGATGTACCATTAGTAACACTTAAGGAAAGAAGTATTATTGAATATATTTGGTTTTTCTCAATTTCATGATTTTGTATCCAAGGATGATTCAAGAGAAATATTCATTGCTTTAATGAATTACAATATACAAGATTTGAATTTCCCAATGAAAATAACTACCGGTGTATTGAAGATTATTATCATTAGACGGCATAGACAAAAATAACTACAGGCTGAATTAGGAATGAAATAGTCCGATTATGTATTATTGGGTGTAGTGACAAATAAATTTGTCTGTACATTGTGTTTAATACGAGAAATGGAATGATTTTGTACCACGACGTACGACCAATAAGGCGGTGGGGAGAAAAAAATGGGGAGAAGGGGAGGGGGGAAGAGAGAGAGAGCAGAATACACAAACATTACACATAAAGAAAAGAAAAGGAGAAAAAAAATTGCCCGATTTTAAATGTAGTTTGAATATAAAATTTAAATTATAAAATTTAAATTAGTTTTATAGGTCAGAATTGTTTGGGTAGTTTCACACACACACGAGTGTAACAATAGGAGACTCGGAAACAAAAGAAATATTATCAGATGTAAATTCTATAAAGGGTGTCCATTAACTATAACAAAAGAACAATAAAGGCAGGACGTTTGTTATATATATATATATATATATACATGTAAATATGAAATATGTACCACACAATTAAAAAAGGAAGTTAAAGTACAATACAGATCGAACGTATGTGTTGTTCAATTAATCCGACTCAACAAAATAACTCTGTTTAATTTAATTATTGGTTGATAATTGCGTGTGTGTGTAAGTGTGTGTGGGTGTGGTCGTGTACAAACCAGAATTGCAATCACAACAACTAAAAACGTAAACAAAATTGATTATTAGGCAAACGTACACGCCCATAACCCACACACTAATAATAATTTATACGCATGAGAAATTGCTTTCATCATTAACAACATCACAACAATAAACACCCACAACAAATTTTCTTTTTATCTTATCTTTTATTCATTTATTTATTTATAAATTCCTTCCTTTCTTTCATTTTAATATCTTTACTCTCTGTCTTTTTTTATTATTATTATTAAAAAGAAAAGGTTTAGAATTACTATTAAACTATTTTAGCTGGTTTTTTATAATATCTTATTTCTTTTTTGTTTACTTTTGAATCAACAAATATGTCATTTGCTTATGCTACACTTTTGATTGGTGAATCATATTTACCAGGTGTTCTAACATTGGGTCAAAAATTAAAACAATTGGAAACAAATCATAAATTATTGATTTTATTAGATACTAGTAGCATTTCATCAGATAATATTGCATTAATTGAATCAATTTATGATGAAATTATTCCAATTGATAATGAAATCATTAAATCTCCATTAGAAAAATTAGTTGATCAATTAAATAGATCAGAATTATCAATTACTTATTCAAAATTATTATTATGGAATTTAACTAACTATGATTCAATTGTTTATTTAGATTCAGATGTTTTACCAATGATTAATTTTGATGATATTTTTGAAAATTATCCAATTGAATCAAATCAAATTGCTGCTTCTCCAGATTCAGGTTGGCCAGATATTTTTAATTCCGGTGTATTTAAATTGAAACCAAATAAAGAAATTTTCAATAAATTAATTGATTTTACCAAAGATTCAAATAATTCATTTGATGGTGCTGATCAAGGTTTATTAAATGAATTTTTCAATTTAAATTGGATAAGATTACCTTATTTGTATAATGTCACTCCAAATTATCGTCATGATTATCAATATTTACCAGCATTTAATAGATTTTTCAAAGATATTAAAATTTTACATTATATTGGTAATGTTAAACCATGGCACTATGATAGTATTTTATCAAGTGATTTAGCTAATTTTCATCAATTTTGGTGGAATGATTTTAACAATTTCTTTGGTAAAGATGCTCATTTGAAATATAAATTATTGAATTTACCAAGAGGTGAAGCAAGAAATTTACAATTCAATAAAACTAAAAATGCGTGGGAAGCTAATGATGAAGATGATGTATCCGATGATAAACATAAGAAACAAGATGAAGATGATGAAGATGAATATGTACAACAACAACCAATTTTCCCATGGGAACATCGGGAAGATAAAGTTCAACCTCAACGTATTTTTAAAAAATCAGCACCTAAAGAAGAAGAAGAAATTAAAGCTGAATTAATTGATGAAGAAATGGCTAAAAATATTGAAGCTTTTAAAGATGTTGAAATTGTTGATAAATTACAAAGACAAAAAGATGTCAAGAAAAGTCCTCCATTACTGAAAAGTTATGGATTTGATAAATCATCTTCTGATAAATCAAATTTCAATCCTGATAAATCTTTAGCAGAAGTTTCTAAATTACCATTTAAATTTTATTCCCAAGCTAAAGCCAAAAAGGAAGAAAAAGAAGAATAGACCTATTTTCTCTAATTTTAGATTGTATCTATAGATATTATTACCCTGTTGATTAATTTGTTTTTTTATTGTTTTGTTTTGTTTAGTGTTATAGTACTAATATTAATTATATATTCTTGTGATTTAACCTCGAGGAGTTTTAACTTTTAGTTAAACATGATAAAAAGAAAAAGGGATCAAAGGGGGCTTTGTTATCATTGCAGTATGAAAGGGAAATTATTACCGAGATAAAGCAAGAAAAAAAGAAATGCCATCACCAGGAATCGAACCTGGGTCTAGTCGGATTTGTTGTGTTATTGCTCCACAACGACTCGTACTGACCACTATACTATGATGGCGTATTTGTTGACACTCCAAAATTGTCAGGATTTCACATTAATCACGGTATACAAATATAACTGGAGGATTCGTAGCGTGTTTGGATAGGAAGTTCAATCCATGGTTTGATTTTATTAAACAATATGTAAAATACCTTATGAAAAATGATAATTCCGTACTCATGGAATATTTATTGTGATGTGTTATTCTATTGGTTGGTATGACTCTATATGATGTTGATTCACGTTGTTGAAGTGTTGAGTACTTCATACGTTTTTTCTTTTTTTGTTACATATTAGTTTATCAAATTGATTTACACATCAATAGATTTTCCTATGAACAAATTAATCCATATAACATCAAGATACAAGAATAACCGGATTTTTAAGCAATCTATTATTGATCATATGAAGAGGGATTTTTTATTTGTTATAAAATTTGGCAATTATTTCCCAGTAAAAAACAAAACAGAAAAAAGCAAAAAATGTACGATTACTTGAAATTCTTTTTAAACAATATGACATATTCTAAGATACGTATAATAACCATTCTAGAATAAACTTCAACTTGAAACTAGTAATGAAATTTTTTTTGATAGAATCATGTTGGTTGTCTTATTTTTTACCGCCCATTTATTCATTAAATCAGAATATTATCACATAATTCTTCTCCTATTTTTACTACTTGTCTCATATTTTGCTATTGTTTTTTTTTGCATCTTGATTAATTAAATGGACATATTTCCGATGTGGAGAGATACACACACACACACACACACAAAAGAAGAATATTTGAACAAGGGATGGACTTTAACATAAACATTGGATGACATGGATCATTTGGTGATTATTTCGTCTAGATTCATTTAGTGAGTATGTAGCTTACAAATGGAAGTAGATTCCATTAAAAATAATAGTCTTTTATATTTTGCAGTTAATTTATACTTAACATTGAAAAATAGTTAACTTTTAATAATTACCCAAACTTCTAACAAGAATAAATAACCAATGGAAGATCCAAGTTTATCTAGTTGCTTTGAAAATAATAATTATCCGTTGATGAGATGAAGTAATAACAACAAGATAATAATATTATTTCACAACTAGATATTGGATCAATATTTGTTATAATACTTATTCCAATAGAATCTGTTAATGGAAAGTCGGAGTTTATGGAAAAAATTAAACCTGAAATTGGTTGTTAATAATAATAATAATAATAATATTCTCATCATCTTGTTCTTCCACTTCTTCTTCTTCTTCTTCTTCTTGTTGTTCTCCTATTTCTTCGGGGATTTATTAATCGATTTACATACAGTTGTGAAATTTATCCACAAAGATTATTATTGTAATAATAAATATATATGCATAATGAGTTATTACTAAATTATTCTAGAAGACTAAAAAGCAAAATTGTTCAATGTTCCTATTCAATTAAATCCTTTCAAAATTCTTATTTAATATTATTATAATCTTTCTCTCTGTGAATAAGATGAACAATTGAAAACAACATGATATCTGTGAAATTCCCTAAACTATCTACTTGACTACTAGTAGTTATTCGAATGAAATTAATCTCTTCTAACCGCCATTGGTTATATCGATATTTGTTGTACTTTAATCATCTTGCATTTACGTAAGCTTTAATCCAAAAAAAAAATTCGTAGGTGCTTTTTCAAGGGAAGTTAAAGAAAGGGTCAATTTTGCAATTTAATTTAATACTGTGTGTTTCTTTATTTTCTTTCTAACGTTTCATGGACAATTGATTAAAGGAAAATCATCTATTGTTTTCAGTTAATACATGAACACCACGCCACTCTTAACTTAAAAAAGCAAAACTTAAAATTACAATCAATCAATTAAAGACAAGAATTATATATTTGTGAATAATATGGGTTCATCACTTCGGAAACAAACGGAGAAGGAGACCAAAAGATAACTAAAAAGAAAGATAACAAAAGTGCCAATAGTTAATATGATGAGTATTCCCGAAGGGAATAAGAAGGAGAAGAAAGAGAAAAGGGATACTTGCTCTATTAGACTTGGATTTAGAATTAGAGTGTACTTTTGAAAAATGTGTCTATAGTTGCTGGCAAGATTACCCCTTAAATTTTTTTTTGTCTTTTTTTTTTGCAATTATTTCGAAGAAAGTATGAAATAATAATAATTAAAATTATTATTAATCAACAATCATCTTTTCTAGAACTTCTTTTCTTCACGCCTCCAGATTCAACTCAACGGTTAGAATAACTGTAGTTTCAAGTGTTGATAATAATAATTATTTATGAATCTTTAAAGTTACGATTATTATTTAGTTATTGTTGTAGTTCCTATTTCTCCACGGCGATTTTCAATTTCTCAATTTTTGCTTTATTTTCACCCATGCACATAACCATATAAAGACACACTTGTGTACATGATATTGCTATAGAAGTAATGGATAATTGGATATGAAGTATAAACTATGCATTAGATTCTTATTTATTTGTTTGTTTGTTTGTTGAATCGGATCGGAATCAGCCTCAACAGTCCCCTCTTCTTTCTCGTCATCATCTTGATTATTTCCTAATTCAGTGATTGAGTATAACCACCAATGATTGATTTTTGAAATAGTAAATGTACTACGATGCAAGATTGATTAAAGAGCAAAAGCAAAAAAAAAAGGGAAGGAAACTTTAGGATAAAAACAAAAGTGCTACTAACCTAGATAGGTTACACATAATGGAGATAGTTTACATTACAACTATCAACAACACCTTTTGATGTTGTTGACAAAATTGGTGTGTAGTTGTTAGGGGAAGATTCTGGATTTAAAGTGAAACATTCTTCGTACTATGAAAATGCATAAAATAATAATCACTATTAAAACAAAAGAATGAAGAATGAATAATGAAGAATGCAAGTGAACTTTTGTGAATAACAATATAAGAAAAAAAAAATAATATAAGCATTACAGGCAATATAAAGAAAAACAGGAAATTTAAACATCAAGATGATCTCACAAAACAAAAGACAAGTCGAAAGCCAACAATTGATTAGTAATCGACATACGCATGTACACTCCATGGGGTAGATAGGCAGTAGGGAGAATAGGCGGTAAGAAGAAAGGACAATCGTCAATGAAATACAATCTTATTCTTTTCATTTGTGTATTAGAATGACGTAGTGCTTTATTCTTATTCAACTAAAAAAGAAAAAACATAAATGAACAACTTGATTCACTTCAAAATTTTAAAAAAGTTTATACTAAGACACAAGGGATATTTTTAAAATTAATGAATAATATTCGTAAATTGCTACAACCATCAATAATATATAATATTACCTCACTATTAATCCAAGTAGATACGATTTCAAACAAGATGATGATTAGGTGTAATTTAATGTATGATTTCATTGAAATAGTAAGTTCGATGTTGTTTCAGAAGATGTGTGGTCCCTAAGAGTAGTGATTTACGTTTTATTTTAGTTGATTTGTTATTGTTGGTGACTTGAAATTAACGAATAGTAATGCTTTCCTTTTGTTTAATTATGTGTATCATACAATATTATTTTCATGTTTCATAACCATGCATGTAAGATGACTTAAACGTATTGAAGTGTAATGAGAAATAAAATAACAACAACAAAAACAACAATAACGACTAAAACAATTATGTGTAAGTCACATACACACACACACGAACACTCCCACTCTGTGGAGTGAGTGTGGGTTTAGTGCATTTCCATATTTGACACATTTTACAGTTACTTGGTGAGGATGGATACAAATTAGGGAGAGTCAATATCACACACATAAACACATTACCCCTCATGTGTATATGTATATATATGTGTGTGTGTGTTGAGTGTTGGGTCATGCCATATACTTGTGTGTGTTTAATCCCCAACATAACTTGTTAATTATTTCTTAATTTATACATCTTTTTATTAAAGAAACGGCTATCATTCTAAGATTGGAGAATAATGGATAAAGATTATTATTATTATCATTATTATTAACTTCTGGTTGATGGATATATGTATTTATTATAAAGTATCATAGATCTTATTAAGCATAAATATGATATCTGTTGAATTCTTTAAAGAAACAAATGAAAAAGAAATGGAGATGACCCATGCTATCTTTAGAATAATAATTAATAAAGATAAACTCTTGAACTTCTCATTATTACTCGTTACATGGAATTATAATAATTAATAATAATAAAGTTTTCAAACTCGGCGAAATCATCATAAATTCCACCGTTCTTCGGAGGAATTTCAAGCAAATGTCAAACATTAATAATGTTTGGGATGGAATGGCATGGGATGTAGGATTTTGTGCTTTTAAAATGGTAAGCCCCATAAAATGTTGGTATTTTTCCGTGCTAGAAAGGGAAAAGGAAGGTAAATTCATTTAAGAGTCCTTACATTTTACATAAAACCTTGTTGATGATCAATTGGCTTCAATAAACATCGTCAATTATCAACTAACATTTCTTTTTTGACTTTTTGCAATAAATGATACGATTATAGAAATTTCTGATCCATACGTGTGTTATTCACGGTGTACGTAAGTGACGACATCTTTCCAAGAGTAAGATCATCAATATCTGCCACGTAAACCATTGAAAGTGAAAATTGGATGTTACTATTATTATAATTACTATTATTATTATTTTAGTAGTGATTGGAATTTATTATTTTAGTATCTGCATCCTTTCAAATCTCAAATTGGGTGAATAATTTATTTGCTCATATTATTTCACAAGAGTAAAATAAGAAATAACCAAAGACCAGGTAATACCGACACTACGCGATTACCACCTAGTGGATTCTAATCACCACATGATAACCAAGGACTAAACCTCAAGTGAATCAAAATTCAATGTATGTTTTATTGTTGTGTAATAGAAACAAGGATATCTTCATACATACATTATTCTATAATCCATAGTCATCTCCCATTTTCATTTGAACAATGCAAATTTTTAAACAACAGCCATGAAAAGAAATGGGAACAAATTATAATATTATACATGTCTACTCACGTATCTACACGTATCATACACGGGTTTGTGAATTCAACGCTTTCATTCATTCCCTATGGATTTTTGGGCACATTATCAATTTTTGTACTCCCACTTAAAAAACAAAAACAAAAATTGGATCGAGTTCTAGTTAAGTAACTCAAAGCAAGAACCAAAAACCCAAGCCAACTATTTCTGAAAGTGGAACAAAGAAAACAACATGGCCAATATATATTGGTTTAGTATTGGTGACTTCGGTTTAAAAATAACAACCTTATTGATTAAATAGGCAATATTATTAAACAAAAGAAGACTCAATGTGAAGTAGAAGAAAGAGTAATAAAGTTTTTAACGGCTTAAATGAGTACAATCTAAAAAGAATACAGTATTAGACGAGATATACATCGAATGTTGGGGTGTTTTAATTTCGAATTTTATAAACTATTGCCGATATTACTCTTGATATACCAATACGCTCGATCTCCCCTTACTTTGTAAACTAAAAACTATTCTATTATAAAATTGCATCGGATTATTATGTGTGTATTTGATTGCGAAAAATATTCTATGCAAACCAGATTTCCCAACAAAGGGAATCAATGGTTCCAACAAGTGAAAGAAAGAATCAACCGTGTTTAATTATTACACATTCATGTCGTACAATCACGTACAATTAGTTTAGTTGCAAAAATATGAAAAAGAACCATCAAAAATTATTATGTAGTTGGATAAATAATAATAGTAAAAGAAAACTTTTCGTGACTTAATAATACTATTATTATTATTATTATTATTATTATTACTATGTAAAGCCATATACATATATATATATAGTATGATTCTATGTATCGTATAAAATTCTTTTATTCTCCGTGATGAATATAATAAAACACGGATTTGTAATACCCAGGAAACTACATCATAATACATGATGTGAAAAGAAGAAGAAGAAGAAGAAGAAGAAGTACAAAAACAAGGCTTAATTTAATTAAGTATAATTTAACATAATATGACATGACATTAAAAGACATATACACACACACACACGCCGATGATCCGACTAAATTTTCCTATTTTCAAAAGGATTAATTCGTAAGCGTTGGAAATGGGAATCCACATGAAATTTAAGTACGTCTTTCTTTTGTTCCAACATCTAAAAGTAACAAACAATAGGAAAAGTACTTGTTTTAGTTTAACATGCACAAAACAAATAAAGGTGCATACTTTATGCATATGCACTAAGATGTAAAACCACCTATGTTAAACATATAAAAGCTACATTGTTCCTTTGAAAACGGGCTCACGTTTTTGTCTAGAAAAGTAATGACTCACCGCAATTCTGATGTAATTCTTGGTTGGACAAATTTCCGGGTGATGATTACGATGGTGATACTGCTGACCAATAAGACACACCCATTTAATTCAAGCGCTATTTGAATATCAACACGAACGATGATTCATGAAACAGAATATGTAATATTGATTAAATGATATTTTATTTGTGAACACCATAGACATAAACCTTAAGCCCATTCGTGAGTTATAATAATATTATATTCGGAACACTCAAAAAATAATAAAAGTTAGGTTATACATTAGGCGGCTAATTTTGTACGTGCTTTTGTTGATAGTTTATTATAACCCAAGATTAAATGTACAGTGCATCCCACCGAGCTAAGTAATTGTCCTAGAAATAATCAGCATGTAAGAGATGCTAATAATTGACCATCCCGAAATAGGTGAAAATCAATTCATTATCTGCTCTTTTCTTTTCTTTTCTTCAATTTGTCTACTTATATTTTCATCAATTCTAGATACTCCCAAATTACCAAATTTATCACTTGTTAAAATAGTATCAGAATCAATTGGAAACATAGAAATAACTTGTCGTTTAATTATATCATCTGCAATGGGGATGAATTGATTTTCTAAATTATCAAATTTGGCAAAAACTATTGATGATGAATGAGAATCAGATATGATTATTCGATTTGATTGTGGGATGATTTTGATTATATTTGTTAGGAAATTAATTACCGTTGTTGATTTTTTCAATAATTGTTTTTGACCCAATTCATATAATCTTATGATATTCTTACTTGCTACTAATAGTTTGTTGTGGAAATTGGATACAACTTGTGGGATTTCTTCAATTTCTGTCTTGTGCATAAACTGAAGGGTTTTGTTTTTACTTACTTTAAATGTAAATAAATATGATTTACCATGGGAATTAGGTAAAAATGTCTGATTCGTAGTTATACCAATTATAATATATGGGGAGTTTTTATCAAATTTAACCATTGTTGAAGATACTATACTTTCATTGGATTTAAATTCAATGCTTTGTAAAACTGTATTTAGATCATTAGTTGCAAAAACTTGTAAACAACTACTCCATGATTTTGGTTTTCTTTCATATCCAAATGTTTCATAATGTTCTTCATCAATAGTTTCTTTGATATCCCCATTAATACTACTCTTGTATGGACCTTTGATATTATACTCTGTTTCTGCTACAACTAATCTATCTTCATAAGTTAGCAATTTCCTTGGTGTATATCTTAATTTAGTCTTTGCTATAGTGAAATCTCTCAGAGGATCAAATAATCCTTCATCTTCTTCTGATCCAAGGGTAAATATAATTAAATCATTACCTGAAATTGCCACGATTGCATCACCTCCAATGTCTTCACTCAGAAATGAACAACCATCAATTAATGATACAGAAATGTCTAATAATGGAGTGGTTTTGAATTCATGCTTATAATAATAGCCAATCCAAGATTTGGAAGAAACAGCCAACACCCCAGTGATTTCTTTATTAATTTTCACAATGTTTAACTTGACAGGTTTGGAACCTAGATATTTAATTCTACTATCGGATAATTTCCCATTAATTGGATCAATTTTAATTCTTGCATAAACTCCATTATTCATACCAATATGGACCATTAAATCTTTCCCAAGTTTAATCATCTTAACACTTGAACAATTTGATGATAATGCTTGAATGGATTGAATTTCAAGACAATTTTGCTGTTTCAAAGAAACCACCTGAATTGTTTCATCTGAACATCCAATGATTGCAAATGGACTCTGATGATGATTGTTAGTATGTTCTTCAATAGCTAGAGCTGTTGTTGAACTGGAAAGTTCCAATCTTTCTTGATATTCAATCAATTGATCATCCAAATGATCAATTTCAAAATAGACAACTTCTAAATTGGATAATGCAATTAATACCTGTTGATTATTTGTAGCAGCGTGGGTAATTGTTATACCTGCTGGTGGAAGCCAATCTGTTATTTTCTTCTTTTCACCATTAATTTGTCTTACATGTTTGATACCATTAGTGTAAATTTGCACTACTGAATTCTTCCCCACTTGTTGAACAGCAATAGTTGGTTGATCTAATACAAATTCGGAATCTTCCACATCTTCCACAACTTCGCCAATTGACAACACTAATGTTTTGGAAGACAACGAGGATGAAATAACCAAATATTCATCATTTTCAGATTCAAATGATAATTTTGTGGTAAATATATCAGTTGGTATCACAGGTAATGGAGATTCAACCATGGTGGAAGTGGGAATTCCATGAGTGACTGTTTTCAAATATGAATGAGAAGATAAAGTTACCAATTTAGAGTCTATAGATTTTGCATCTAGGATCGGACTCAATGTTTCCAAAGTATCAATCAATGCCAAGTTTGTCAAACTTTTGAGATCAAATGTTATAACTTTGGTAGGCTTGATCACGCTTTTGTAATCATCGTAATCAGAAGATTTTATAATCAAATCTGTCTCAGTTAATTCATCTCCTAGTTTTTCAAATTGATATAATGAACGATTATTATTCAAAACATTTGCAAATAATAACCCACTTTTGAAAATGTTTAAACTGATACACGGAAGAATAGTATCGAAATAAGTAATGGTAATATCTCTGATGATCTCTCTATCTGAATCATATTCAATAACCAATTTAAATAAATCACCTAAAGTATTTTGAATCAAAACAAAAAACTTTTGCTTCTTTAAAATATGAGTAACATGGTTGACAATTATTGAATCCTCATTCCCCTTTCTTCTAGGTAATGGAAGATAAATTCTTTGTGAGGAGTCGAAGTTTTCATAAAACATCCAGTTCTTACCACATACCATGATACCACCAACAGGTCCTGGTAAAGAAATCAAATGGTTTGCATCCTGCGGGGGCTTTTCCAGAACTGATGATCTCTTCTTAACTATATGATTCAACCCTCTATCTAGTTCATAATAGTTTAATACAATTTCTTTATCCTGATTAATTTCAAGTGCAGCGAATAAAGGATTCCCATGATCAGTATTCAATGCAACTGTTTCCAATGTCAACACTCCTTTACTAGTGGATTCCAAAGGTGAACTCAACTCTTTTGATTCAATTTTATAAATTAGTTTATTTCTTTCCATGGCAGATACTAAAATACATCTATTTTCTGGATCAATAGCTAAATATTCACCAACATATGATCTGTTCCATCCATTTTTAGTCATTGATTCTTGTCCTTTAGAAATAAACCTTTCCTCTTTTGTTGAATATTCTAGTATTGATATATTTCCTGAATCACTAGTAATCACCAATGAGTCATGTTTTTCTTCAATACTTATCTTTTCAACTTTGTTTATAGTACCAAGTAAATTTTGAGATGTTTTAATTTGTAGTTTTCCAGAGTCAGGAAGTATTTCATAAAGTTGTAATGTGGTTGATGATACTAGGATCAATTGTTGAGGTTTCTTTTTCCTATCATCATCATTATCATCATTGATCGATGGATAAAATTGGCCAACAATAGATTGGGTGTAATGAGACCCAGGTTTCAAGGTTAGATTATACAAATATAAAGAATCATCATTAATCAACATGATTGTCTATGCTTGTCGATGGGGGATCTTGACTGGTGTGATTTTCATTCAGTCGATGAATATTTTTTTCTTTTTTGTTTTGGTTCGGCCAAGTCAAATCATCGCGATAGAGATTTTTCGAATTGGGCGGATTACTGCAAAAACCTGTTGGCCCCCTCTGCGAGCGCACGAGCGAGTGAGAGATTGAAGAGCCATTTGAATCATGAATATTAAACAACAAACATATCATTTGCTTACAACACAGTCTATTTACTTTCTACATATTCGACTTTAGACTTGACAACTTCTAATTCACCATCATCAACAATACCACCCATGTCGTCATCTTCAAAAGCAGTGGTATCTGAAATCATAAAGAAAATAAGTGGCACGGCAATCAATAAAGAACCTTGAACCAAAGCCCAAGAGGAAGCAAACATGCTCATATAAGGAGTATGAACTGCATCCAATCTCCAGGCAATAGCAGCACCGGCTGATTGAATACCTTTATAGAAACCAGCATAAAGGGAAGTTTTCTTTGGATTGTTGGACATAGCTCCCATAATCCAAATTGTAAAAGTTTGGAAAATAGCATCATAAACACCATAAAAGATATAAAGAAACATTGGACCAATATAAGCACCATCAGTGTAATCTAATGGATGAATAGATGGAGTATCAGATTCAACTTCATCACGAGTGAAACCCAATTGGAATTTCAAACCTCCACCCCAAATAGCCAATCCAGTAATGAACAAAATGGCCCAGCCAATCTTTGCTCTCATAGAACGTTTAAATTTCTTGAAATCTAAAATATAACCCAAGACAATAGCACCCAACATTTGAGCTAACCAGTACAACAATGAATTCAATGATCTAGTTCTCAAATTGAAACGACCATAATTGACATTATTGAATTGATAAGTATAGAACCAATTAGAAGCAAAAAACATTGGGAACAAAAATAAAATCCTTGGATCTTGGATCAAAGTTCTCCAAAGTCCAATTAATTCATCTTTCCAATTTGGATGTTTTTTAGCAACGACTCTAGTACCATCAGATTTCCAAACTTTAGACATTGGTAACATGAAAAATGCAACACCAGATCCACAAATCATCAAGACGATAAAGGCAATGAAAGTACCATCATTTGCGGCAGATCCAACATTTTCAATATTATCAGCCAATGGAATAATTGAACCAATAACTGCACCCAAGTTGAAAATAACCCAAAAGATCATAATTGCTCTACCTTTTGTTTCTTCAGTTGGGTAAGACATGATGATGGCACCTTGAGCAGCCCCATAAAATAGCAGCACAAATACCCAAGAATGCCTCGGCAAAAATAACAAAACCTTTTATTTTCATTTATGATTAAATGATAATAAAGAGGCAGCATAAATAGCATAACCAACACCACCAAACATTAAAGAAGCTCTAACACCAATGGTATTACAAATAGTACCAGCAAAGAACCCAATAGTTGAGAATGTGATATATAAAGAAGTCATTGCCGTGTCAGCAACCCATTTATCACTAATAGATGCACCAATACCAGA
>NW_003020055.1:180051-234860 GCF_000006335.3 Candida tropicalis MYA-3404 | reverse complement strand
ATAAGGAATGCTGTTGTTGTTGTGATGTTGTTTATTGTCGTTTGTGAATCTTTCTTGGTCCACCCCACTTATCTTTCTTGAGTTTATGAGTTAATTTCAAGAAATGATAACCCGGGGTTGAGTTAAATTTGGTGAAAATTTTATCAGATTACATAGTAATAATAATAATAATAATAATAATCTTTCAGTGCCCATTATTTTCTTTTTTATTTCACTTTTACGCAAAACTAAAAGAAAGAAACTTAGTATTAGTATTATTATTAGTATTAGTATTATTATTAGTATTATTATTATTTAGTAGAATGTTACTTTGAAGTATTTGACATTGTTAATTTTTTTGTTTCAATTTCCATTTATCATCGCTTGCTGTATATCTATGAGAATTTTGACGCTTTACTTGCAGACTAATATTCCGTGTGCCTTGTGTAAGAGATAAAGCCCCCACCCCTCTCAACAAATTACCATCGTTGAAGGTAAAACCCACCAACAGACCACCCACAAGATTATTCTTATCTCTAACTATCTACTTATTGCAACCCAGTAACAATCACGGCGTTGTTATCATTAATCATCAACATCATCCGTGTCCCAGTAATAATACAAGCGTTGTTACCGCCAACTCCCATTAGTTGGTACAGCTTGTATGACAAATTGCGACGAGGTTACAATTGACGCAAAAGGCCCTAATCTGCAAATTTGCTTAAACTGTAAAAATCTTATTTTTTGGCACATCGCACACGACTATACATATTAACAAATTCACATTATCCTCAACTAAAGTGATATAACCAAGAGATGATTCGATTATTTTTTTTTATTATTATTATTCTTTGGGAATTACTTTAAATCGTAAACAAGGTTTTTTATGAAATAATATGATGTAACTGAGTCTGGGGTAATAATTTAATTATTGATCACACAAAATAAAATAAAAAAAAAAAATACATCTTTCAACCAAATGACTGAATTATAAGGCTCTTTTCTATTTTGTTATTTCTTATAGTAATAATGCCGTACGAGTTGAATTTCGAAAAAAAAAAAAATTGGGAAAAGAAATATCGCCCATCATCACTACCGAGGAGCGCACACAGAGAGAAAGAGTGGGGTATATCATTAGGATGTTACTTATTATTAATCCTGTCAAAGAAGGAAGACCTTTGCAACAGCCATGTAGAACCCCCCCAATGGTAGGGATTAATGACATTCTCTACAAATATGGGGTCTCTTACCCTTTTGAATAACAACAAGGTATTTTTCTATTTGAAATACAAAAGAAACCCACAACTCCGTAATTCAAAAAAGTATCTGAAAATAAAAATAAATAAAAACAAAATAAACGTTCGATCCATTATTCTTATTGTTCTACTCTTCGTGTGGGATTGCTTTTTTATTTAGTTTGGTAATAATGAAAATTGTATCATCATTGCTTTCGATTCAAAAACACCGTAACTGCTTCATAATGATGGTTTACATTTAAACTTTTCACTAATTTGTGGGGTTTTTAATCCGGAGTGAAACTAGTCTGGGGTTAAATTAGTTTATTTAAATGAAGTTGTATTATCCTTTTTTATTTTTCTTTTTTTTTGCAATTCCTACTACTGGGTTGCATTTTTTTTGGTTTTTATGATTTTGTGCCATAAACCACGTGATTCGGATAAAACAGGAAGAATAATACAGAAGTTTAAAATGTAAAAAAAAGAAGAATCCAATATCATTGGGAAAGAGATCTACAGGCTCATACTGGTGAAACTGGTTTTGATATGTGTAATTATCGGTTATCGCACCAATCAGAGTAATCTCGCTTATCTTTTGTTCATCAGGATATGGCTTCTTGATCTTTTTCCTATTCATGTTTAATTTCCTTTATTGGATAGTTTTAGGTTTATCCGAAACTGTCTAATCTATCGGATTAATTAACTAATTTCTATGAGAGATAACCCTGAGATCTTGCAATATCTTAAACACAAGATGCTTTTGTAATATCTAGCCGTTCAAGCCATTTAGTCAAGGCTTATGAGTACAGCATTAAAATTACTACGTGTAATTACACTATCCTTATATCATATACTAGTATTAAGCATTAATAATTAATTAATAAATATATCTAAACTCTTTATTTTCAACATCAGTCAAATCCAAAAATTCAAAATTTTCTGGCATTTCAATATTCAATTGATCTCTTTTTTCATTTTCCTTCTTACATAACCAACCAATTACCATACAAATTGGAATACAAAGACATTGAGTAATTAAAATAACAATTTTTGCTGGATGATAATGTGGTGCACTATAAGCTTGAAATAATTGTGGCCCTATAATACAAGCAACTGAAAATGCAATCATTGTCATACCACTTCTAAAAATTTTCTTTGATGTACCTGCTGTATTTGCGCTTACCCATGCATAAATTAATGTGATAACTGATGAACCAGAATATAATAAATAAAGTGCAAGAATATTTCCAATTCTATTTGGTGAAATGATTAAAACAATTGCTCCAATTATAGTTGGAACAAACATTGAAATTGAAATCATGGTAATATGTCCAAATCTTGCAACCAATTGAGTGGCAGTAAGAATAATTACAATAATTAAAAATCCAATTGGTAATTGCAACAATGCTGATTGATAACTATCAAATCCAAATGTTAATGTGATAGTGACACTAAATGTACCAATTGCACCAGTGACAATTTGAGAAGTAATTGTTAACAAGAAATATAACCAAGTGAATTTATCACCAAATAACAATTCTTTAATATGTTTCCATTTAAATTTAGAACTTTTAGTACCGGTTTGATTTTTTTTAACAACATTATTTAAAAGATAAACTTTATCTTCTTTATTCAAAAACCAAGCAGTATGAATATTATCAGGTAAATAAAAACAAACAAATATACCAAAAGCAATAGTAATTAAACCAATAACAAGAAATAATATTTGCCATGAAGTAAATCTAGTAGTTTTAATATGTTGGAAACCAAAAGAAAGCAAAGCACCTACCATAGTAGCAGTACCAGCCATAACTGACCAAATCCCCATTCTTGCAGCTTGTTGAGGTTTTGTATAAAAAATACTCGTAACCGTGATTATTCCAGCAGCGGAACTTGCTTCAAATAAACCTAATAAACTTCTAACAATCATTAATTCAGCATAAGTTGAACAAGCAGAATGACAAGTTACTACAACACCCCAACAAATAATATAAACTCCTAAAGTTTTACCAAGTGGGAATCTTTGTAACATATAAGAAGCAATTGGTTCACCAAATATATAAGAAGCATAGAAAATAGTTGATAAATTAGCAAATTCATTACCAACAAGATGTTTTTTAATTCCCATAGCAGCAGCATAATTCAATAATGATTTATCTAAAAATTGAAAGAAATAAATCCCACATAATAAAGGAAGAATAATAAGGTCTAATTTCCTAGTTACTTTACGGGAATCTTCTGGTTGTTCATCTGGAGTATCATCATTATGGATGTTTTCTTTAACAAATGGTAATGCATTATCAAATTCACTATCATCACTAACTGACTTATTACTAAGTGAAATTGAAATCTTTTCACTCATACTTGATTGTAGTTATTGGAATTATGATTCAAAAAAAATTTTTTCATCTTCATTTTCATTTTCAATCGATTCATTCCTAGCCGTTGGTTATATATACTCATAGGGTTAATTAATACAGCAACTCAGTATTAATTACGAATTATGCGCTTAAGATGTGGTGTAAATTGGAACCACCTGATTACAAAACAAAACAAAAATTACTTTAAAACCTTAAAAGGAATTGGAGTATAGTTTAACATACATTACTATCCTCATGTGATACACCCCTCTCCCTTCCACTCTATTGCTATCATTGGTTGGTTTTCTTCAAAAAGCATAATTCCTCCCCAACCCGGTCATCGCACTGGATTGTTCATCAAGGGAAGGTGAGTTTTGCTTCATCAAATGTTAGCTTGAAAAATATAAAAAAATGCGCATAATGGGCAAAGGAGGAGGATTTTTATTATCAAACCGTTAGAAAGCATAAGCCGTTGATTTGGAGCACACTCAACCGTTAGAGTAGTTGTAAGAGAATAACAAGTGGCTTAGGAGATGTGATCTGTTAGTTTAAATCAACCGTTGATTGTTGAACTGCATTGGTTTCTGAATCAACGGTTTTAAATATTAATTGAATACATATTTTTTTATGCACATCAATGCTTGTTATTATGTGGTTACTAATGTATCCATATCAGATCAAACATTATCAATACACAAACTCCATGAAGGATAGTTTATGTTAGGAATTTCAAATGCAAATACATCTTTTCAGGAACATTGGATGCGAATGATGTATAGAAATAGTTTCATACACAAACAAAAACAGGAACAGGAACAGGAACAAAATTTTTTTGCAACTTTTTATTGTTAACAACAAATCAAAATGGATGTGAATTATATTACAGAAACTCATATTCTTTATTATCTAACTCGTGGTATACAAACATCATGTAGATTAACTGAACCACCAATTAGTATCAATGATTTAACACAAGACGATTTTAACGAACGAAGAATCTTTCAAATTAATAACAAGATCGAATCTAAAAAGAATGAATTTGAATTCACAACTTATTCACCAGATGTATTTCAAGGATTAAGAAGTTTTTACAAAATAGATAATTTTTATGATGAAATTATTAAAAATAATGAAATACCATTTGAAGAATTTAAAAGTCCTGGAAAATCAGGTAGTTTATTCTTTCTTAAGAATGAATATTTATTCAAACAAGTAGAAAAAGAAGAATTAGATATATTGATTAAACATTTGAATGATTACTTGGATTATTTGAAATTTTGTAAATTGACATTACTTCCTAGGTATTATGGTGCATATAGTATTAAACTTGAAAATAAGAATGTTCATTTTATTGTAACAAACTATTTATTCCATCAGTGTCAGATTGATTCAATTTATGATTTAAAGGGATCAACAACAGGTCGTGAAACCAACCATCAAGATATAAATGATGAGGTGATATTCAAAGATATCGATTTTATAGATCATGAGAAATTAATTACTATTCCTAGCAATCATAAAAGAAAGGAATTCATGTATCAGCTCAAGAGAGATGTTATATTCTTGTCGCAGTTTGGATTAATGGATTATTCACTTTTGGTAGGATTTGGTCAGACTTCATATAAACCACATAAATTGAAATGTGTCAGTTATGACAATGACAATGGCGAAACCGTTTATCTTGGTTTAATTGATTGTTTAACAAAATATACCTTGAAAAAGAATTTTCAAACTTTTATTAACTCCATGTCAATTCCCAAAAAGGAAGCTCTGGCTATACCACCAAAAGAATATCGTACACGATTTATTAAATTCATAAATACAATAACAAAATAATCCATGTTTCGAGTTTGGACAAATTAAATGTTTTATCAAGAGTCTATATGTAATTACCATATCTGTCTGCTCCTAAATTTGCCAACCTATCAGCTTCATCATTACCATAATCTCCAGAATGTCCTCGAACATGTATGAACTCAATATCTCCCCAACCACGGTCTTCGTATTCTTTATTAATACTCTTCATCAAGTTGAAATTCTTTTGAAGTAGATCAACATTGGCGACGGTGTCACCTTTGGCATTAATCCATCCATTGTTACACCATTTATAACACCAAGTGGTGATACTATTAATGACAAACATTGAATCAGTACGGATTTCTGTCTTCAAACGACAATTTCCAGCATTGATATCATTAACAATGTTTACTAAAACTTGACACAATGCATACAATTCAGCTCTTTGATTGGTTGGTCTATAGTCATTATGTCTATCCACAAGATCTAATGGATTGGCAACATTTCGAGGATTGTTACGTCCATAAAAGACACCATAACCAGCTGATGAATTATACTTATTCCCATTACCTCTGCATGCACCATCAATATATACTACTTGTACTTGAAATACACCATAAGTACCTTGTCTCATATAATGATGGAAAACAAAATGCCAAGCTTCGTCTATAGTTTCAAATTTTCTAAAAGTTGCACCACTAGCCCCATTCACTTGAGCTTTACATGCTGGCCAATTAGTATATACACCTGTATTGAAACCTCTTGTTACACCGTAGTAAGGCATTGTTGGTATTTTACACAAATGATTAATCGAGTTGAATTGTTCTTTATTGAAAGTTGTAGCTTTGTTGTTGAATTTGTGGTTTTTTTTTCTTTTTCCTACAACTAAAATTGACAGTTTTTTAGAATTAAAGAATTTCATGTGCACATACATTTGAGCCGTTCATTTTCGTATATCATAAATATAAATCTGCAAGAACTAATTAACCGGTGGTGAAATAATCTCAAATGTGATGGTCCGTGAAATTTAATTTCAGGGCAATTATTCAATGTAGTTCAAAGATTCAGTCCTCTGGTATTGTCCTTATATAGCCTAGTAAGCACCTATGGAAATAGTTGATTTCTTGTGCAGCCAAAAGTAATAGTAGACTTTGAACTTACAGGGACAAGTGGGATCAATGACTTAGACTACAATATAGTACTAGTTACTTGGATTTAGTTAACGGTCTAGGAATAAGCTTATCCTTGGCATCGACTATTGTTTAACTCGATACAATTTTCAAAAGCATAACCAACCTATGATTAACTACTTGATACTTCAATAACAGAAGTGCCTGTTAACCCATAAAACGAGTATAGTACAAGATTAAATAAAATAATGCCTGTTCAGCATCCAGATGAAAACAACTGAATTGGAAAAAGTCTATAGGTACTGACCATAGTTATCAGCTCCTATATTTGCTAATCTGTCAGCTTCATCATTACCATAATCACCAGAATGTCCTCGAACATGTTTAAATTCAATGTCTCCCCAACCACGGTCTTCGTATTCTTCATTGATGCTATTCATCAAGTTGAAATTCTCTTGGATTAAATCAACATTGGCAACGGTGTCACCTTTAACATTATTCCATCCATTGTTACACCATTTATAACACCAATTAGTAATACTATTGATGACAAACATTGAATCAGTACGAATCTCGGTTTTCCGATAGCATTCATCATTTTGAATGTCGCTATTGATATTTAGTAAAACATGATTCAATGCATGTAATTCGGCTCTTTGGTTAGTTGGTCTATAGTTGTTGTCTTGATCTACAAAATCTAACGAAACAGCAGCATTTCGAGAATCATTGTGACCATAGTAAACCCCATAACCAGCTGATGTATTATATTTGTTCCCATTACCTCTGCATGCCCCATCAATGTAGACCACCTCAACTTCGTAAGAATCATTACATCCATCAGAACTTTCATATCCATCAGAACTTTCATATCCATCAGAACTTTCGTATCCATCAGAACTTTCGTATCCATCAGAACTTTCATATCCATCACTATTAGAATATCCATCACTATTCGAAACTCCATCACTGCTAGAATATCCATCAGAATCTTCTCTTACGTAACCATTATGAACAAAAAACCAAGCATCATCTTCGTTATCGAATTTTCTAAAATTTGCACGGCTAAAACCATTGACTTGGTTTCTACAAGCAGGCCAACTATAATAAACCCCGGGATTGAAACCTCTTTCCACACCGTAGTAAGCCATTGTTGATAGCAAAATGAATTGTCAATTGATTACCTATGGAAGGAAATTGTAGTGTTGCCGGTTGAATTGTTGTAATTCAACCAAAACTTTGATAATTCCTGATTGAAACAGGGAGGGGGGTCCACTTTCAAATTACAAACTCTTGTGAGAACTGTGAGACAGAATTTTTCACCGTTGAGAAATGAGAGAGATCAGACAATTTGACAACCTCCAGACAGACAACAGAAAAAAATTAATTAAACATTGTTGTAACAATTACGTAATCAGAGAGAGTGTGTGAGTGAGTGACAGAGTAAGAAACTGGTTGTAAATTTTTTTTTATTTTCTCACTGGTTGTCTCTGTTTGTTTGTCTCGCTTGTTTAACTTACAGTCAGTGGACAACAATATTGTAGAGGGAGCAAAGAAAGAAAGAAAGAAAAAAGAAAAAAGAAAAATTATAGTACATAGACCGGATTTTGAAAATCAGTGAGACAACCAAAGTCAATCCCAACTCTCACTTTAAATTACAACTTGTAAATTTAATTACCCACGGCAATTTTAAACCCACCCATCAATAACATTAGATGTCGACAAATAAATCACGGAATAGAAACAGTTTGCTATCGTCGCATAGCAGATCATCCTACTCAAATTCAAACACCAAAGATGAAATAATAGCCATGAAATATCTGATGGATAAACCAGATTTACCTATTTATCCCATGTCAGATCATATGCAGAAAAACTCATCCACTGATGTCAAAACTAACCAGAATCATGAAAAATCAGAACAGATTTATCCAGATTTCATGCCATGGAAAGATCACACCCAATTGTCTACGGATCAACAAGAAAAACAACACCAAAGATTGAACAATGCATCTTATCTAAATAAAGGGTATTTTGAAGCACCTCAAGTTGCCAATGAATACTACTCAGCAAGAAATTTGATACTGGCAACGGTGTTTTTATCTAATGACAATTGTAATACCGTGGTTAAGGAATTATCGACATATTTAACTAATGCATATAAAACAAGAAATGAAGTCATTAACAAAATCAAGTATGATTCAAACCATTTTAAGATCCCAAACAGAGTCACTTTGACAAGCAATAAAAAAGAAGCATGGTTGAGAGAGATAAGTAACTATAATGTTCCGTTAAAAAAAATCGGTGAAAAAATTCCCCATGGTCTTAGGAATAAAGTACTTATAGATGCCATCTGTACTAGAGGTGTTCCTATAAATCGATCAATTTGGTTAACTAAATGTGTCTTGTATGGTGAATTGGTCTCTTTGAGAAGAAAACATCAAAATAGAATGTCTGTAAGTGGAACAATACCTCTGGTTAATGATTTCAACACATTTGAGAAATTTGAAGTCCATTGGCTACAGGAATGGACACAACAGGTTGCAGATTATGTGTTGAAATTTTCAAGAGAAATGCTGTCAATAAATTCCACTGAAAAGAAAGCACAATATTTAAGGAAATTCAATCATTTGATCAATTATGTTAAGTCATTATATGTGGAATCATTGCTTGATAAGTCATTTTTCTTATCTCTGGTGTTGAGATTCTTAAAAGATGGTCTTCCTTTACAACCAAAACATATTGACCAGTTATTATCTATAAGTACCGATGATAATAACCGATCAATGAGTAGTGGCAATGATAGTGGTGATGGCGATGACGACAATGACGACGATTATGATGATAATGAACTTGCGGGGAAGCAAAATTCGTGGATACATGATGTTGATATGAATTATGGACAACGCTTAGCCGCATTGACTTTGATTAAAGTATTTTGGAACGATTTGATAAAAGTAGATTATTTATCCAAAGAATTGAGTGAACTTTTACTTTTGAATTATTTTTTCATTGAAAGATGGTCTACATCACCTACCACTTCAGCTACATATGAAAAGTTTGGGTTATCTGACGGCTTGAGGTTCAAAATACTTAAATTGATCACAGATACAGTAAAGTATCTATTTGAATTCAATTGCAATATCTTTATCATACCAAACTATTGGATGCTTATAGAAAGTTCGTTGGTTAAAATTTTGTTGAATTCATTCAAAGAAGGTGGATCTGAAAAGGAACACGAACAGATCCTTAAACAACTAGAGCTCATCAAATATAGAAATGAAAGTTTGATTTTAAATATGAAGAACGAAGCAAATGTGAATTCTGAAAACAACAGGTTAATAAACCGTTCAGCATCGTTCAGTGGATTTAATTCAACAGCAGTTTCTCCAGCTCCAAGCAGTAACGTGGAAACTGATTACACTTTTATCAATAGGAATTCAGATGATATTTTGAATATAATTGAAAAGTTGGATACATTACGCTTTAATGAAGAATTTTCAAATTTACTTAAACCAGGCAGGAAGGGAAATAAAAACTGGCAACTCAATTTGAAAGTTGTGTTATGTTGGTGTGTTTCTCCATCAAGAGATTATCGTGATTCCATTGGAGATATTTTATTTATTTGCAATTTCTTACGCAACAACGTACTGGCTGATTTGAACAAGTCGTTGAAGGCGGAATTTGATAATGAAATACTTGAAATTATTTATCAAATTGCTGAAGATACAACTCTGAATTTTGTGAATGCTAATTTGTATGTTTTGATCAATGAATTATATCAATTGAAACTCATTACAATTGCTGCCTATTTGAGAAAATTGATTGCATCAGGTATATTCTACTTAGAACCAGGTACTCATCAGGATTTGAATAATCTTCCACTAGTTGCAAGAACCCATTTGGAGATCTTGGAAAATCTTCCGGTTTTAAATAATCGACAATGTGATAGTATTTTGAAGAAATGGACACCGTCAGGATTTGATTTCAAAGGAAAATTTACCGATGGGCAAGCAATGTTGCAGAAATCTATCATTGATAAAGTGTTTAGCAATTCATTAAACCGTCATGAGAACACAGAATGCACTAATTATATCAGTTCCTTAAATGTTGGTTTACAATTCTTATTGATCAACTGGCTTACTAATGAAATAAAATCCAAAAGTAGCTCGGCTGTACGTTTGATTCATTTTACTCCAGCAGTAGTAACTAGTTTGTATCAATTTTATAGTCAAACGGCAGGTTTGACTGTGTTTTTCAAAGTGCTTATCCCAACGATTTTGAAGAATGACGGTGGGATGATCATTTTCTATCTCGATACTTTATTCTTGATTTCAAAATTAACTGTCAGACACTTTAAATTGATCAAATTTATTCCTGGTGGTTACGACAGCCCATGTATTGGGTATGATATTTTTAAATTAATTGTTCAAGCTTATAAGGATTTGTGTGGTAGAGAATATGATTACTTCAGATTTGATAACCTTTGGAATTTTATGGATGCAGTTATTGAGAAGGCTCCTGAAAACTCACATACCAATGAAGGGTTTTCAAACAGCGAACAGTCTTTGCCTAAATTGCCAAATTCACTAACAGGAAAGGATACATTAGAGTCACCTATGCATATTAATACAGTTGAAATCCCTGCAGCACGCCTGCATGCCGAAACCCGTTCAGGAAGTAGAAGATACACCTCGACTGATTTTAGAAATGACATTTCATACTTGCGTGGGTTGGTTCTTCAACCACTTACCCCTGAAGATTCAGATGAAATTCGGGCAATGTTTGAAACTGATATTATTGGCACAGAATTACAATATTGGTATGACAATTTTGAAAATTTATCAGAAGAGAAAGAGATTGCTTTAGTTAAACTTTTGCGTAGTATTTTAGTCTCGGATCAATCTTTTACCACTAAAATTAGAGAGTTCCTTGTTGAATCTGTGAAAAATTCCACTGACTCCCAAAGATTAACCACATTCTTGATGAAGATGAATGTTTATGATATTACTAGGATGAATGAGTTGGTTAAAACTCTTCTTCCAGTCTGCTCGGAATCGGGTCAAGAATCTATAGTTGATGAATTGGTACTTGGAACTGAGGGTATCGAAAACAGAGTACTTAGTATTTCACAAAAGGTATTGCTTGAACTTAATCGTCATTTCTATCGAGTTAGATCCATCAAGTCATATTCAATGATTATACTGCGTGGGTTGTTGAAAGGAGGACCTGCATTTTCAAATGCTTTCTTTGTTAAATACAGAATACCTATCTTGAGATTCCTTAATCTTGCAATTGTCACCAACACGAAGAGCATTCTAAATGAGTTGTATATCAAATTACCAAGAGAAGACTGTCTTGAATTGTTGAATATTCAACTTGGACGTACCGAAGATAACTTCATAAAAACATTAGGTGATTTTGAGAAATTTATTCCAGAAATTGACGAATTTAATTTACCAGTTTGCCAAATTTTATTGGGTGTCATATCTAATTCTTTAGTACCTTTGGACTTTTCAATGGTAAAAGAACAATTGGAGCATTTCATGAATGTTTTATTGTCAACTATGAACTTGAGGTTTTCCAACAGCAATTCTTTTTTTGGAGAATTGTTTAGTTTTATGGCTTGGACTCATAAAATCTGTATTTTGGAAATTTTGGAAACCAAATTTTTAACTGAAACTAAATTCGATAATGGTATTGAATTGTTTGTTACACCAACATCCCAACAGAACTTATTACCTTCACTTAATGATTTCCTTAAAAAGTTTGCCGCATCATCATCTTCGTCTGCCAATTCGGTAGAAAGTGATAAGAACTTATTGCAAAAGTTGTTAGAATTTATTGACAAGTTAGTTGCTGTTGTTAATTCTGAAGAGGTTGTTGAACCAACAGACAGTATAAGTTGTGCAATCTCAGTGTTTTTAAGAATATTGATAATTCATAAACTGTCATTATGTGAGTACATTTCAATTTGGACCACTGATCAGTTGGTTATATCATTTGTATCTAAGTTGATTGACTTGTTGAATTCCAAATATTTAAGCAATAGTGATGACAAGTTAAGAATTTTACTTTATGATCTTTTGCTTTTGATGAAATCGGGTATTACCCAAGAGATGCATTCAACTAGAGATACTGAATTATCTGACAGTACATCTCCACAACACCATGTTAATGAACCATTAAAGCAACAACAGGCTAAAGATATTGAACATGAAGCTACTTCACCTAAATCAAAAGATTCCAAGCTAGAGAATGTACATATTGTATCACTGATACAAAGTTTGTTTGATTTGCCAGAACCAAGTACGGCTAATCCATTTGCTGCTTATCTAAATGATAGTTTGGTTAAATGCTCATTGATGTTGGACAATGATGAACTTGAACGAGGTGGGGATATCAGTGTATTTAACAATCGAGGACTTGTATTAAAATCTACTAGAAATGAAAGTTCTGAGTTGACATCATTTGGAGAAAACAATATCATGAAATCAAAGAATCAACAAGTTAAAGATTTCAAATTTAAGAGTTTTGAAATACTTGAAGATATTGGAACAAATTCATTAAATGATGGGTGCATTAATTTGCAATTGTTTGATGCTTATACCACCAGGGAGAATCCACCATGATGTTAAGTAGAAACATAAATAGTAGTATTAGTAGTGGTATTAGTAGGTGTAATCAAGTATAGAAGGACGCGTCTGTTTTAATTCCTGTATTGTGTGGTTTGTAACATGTTGACATGTAAAGTAAAACAAGGAAAGGGGGAAGAAAAGAATTCATAATTTGATATGAAATTTGGTCTTTGGTGTAGACACGTCTATTTTGGTATCAACAAAATTTTTTTGTTCTTTTTCGTCAAAGTTGTGACTAAAAAAAAAAGCAACATGACTCTGCTGTCATTTAAACTACAATTTAACAAGAAATAGGGTCCACAAATAGACATACTACAAATTGAAATATGGCTGATGAAAAGAGACCAGAACAGGATAATATGGGGTTTGACCCTCCTGATTTTAGTCGTACCTTTGAAGAATCACCACGGATTTCTTATACCGAAATACCAATTATATCAGAACCTGAAGATGAACTCCCGGTTACCCCAGTTCAACCACAAATATCAGTAGGTGATCGAACAAGTAATATTGGGTTTTTAGCAAGTGCAAATTTTTCTACAGATTCTTTAAATGATGCATCAGGACCACCAATGGACTACTATAGTGGTTATAGCAATAATTTCAACAATAATTCACCTAGAAGATATTCTAATTCTTCAACTTCGACGACAAACACCACCAACATGCCTACATCAATGTATCGTACTACTTCTAATACTCGTTCACGTCCATTGTCTGCATTTTTAATGGACTCTGGGAATGCAATTTCAGAAGATGGTCAACCAGTAGTTCCACTGTTTAATAATACCCCAAGATCAAGAAATTCATTTACTTTCAATGTTAAGACACCAACTGCCACAACATTTACTCCACCTCAACAATCTTCAAGTAGTTATCGTTCTTCTTCACCAACACGACAAACATCTCCACTGAGAATCAATAAACATTATCGATCAGGATCACCAGTAAGAAGAGGTTCATCACCTACAAAAGTTGCCAATCCTTTTAATTTCAACTCCCAGGATTTAATGTTTCAAAATAATAATGGATCTAGTCAAACTCTACAGGTTAAACCAGCACATAGAAAAGGTCACAAGTATAAACATTCTTCTATATCTATGAATCTTTTCCAAGAACCTCCACCAATTAATCTTGGTGATGTTCAATTAGTTGCTATACCTGATCTGTATCCAATTCCTAATTATAAAGAAACAATTGCATCAGTTACTCCCAATCAAAAATTTAGATTTCTTTGGTCAATTTGTCATTTAGGATTATCTATTGTTATTTTTGGATTAGGTTTTAAGTTTAAACTTTCTGCATTGTCCACATTGGCACATTTAGTATTTTACGATTCGTTAGGGTCTTTACTTATTGTATTTGTGGATGCTATGTCAAATTTCGAAGTTTGGAATAAATCATCAATTGCATATCCATTTGGATTGGGAAGACTTGAAGTGTTGGTTGCTTTTGCTTTAAGTACATCTTTGGTTATGGTTGGATTTGATTTGTTTAGTCATTTCATTGAAGAGTTTATTGTTTTATGGGTAGCCACAGATAATCATAATGATCATGAACATCTGTCACATCATGTTCATGCTGAACCTGGAAGTGACGAAGGAAATTGGTTTGCATATATGGGAATACTTGTTGTCACAATGATTGTTTCATTAATTTCATCCAATTATATTTTAACGTATGATAGAATTAGTGAGATGATGAATAATCAAGAAAACAATGTATTCAACAATAGTTTATATCCTAGTAACAGTAACAGAGGAAATGAAAAGAACACCTCACAACAAAAACAAAAGTTGAAGCAAGTTATTGATGTTTGGAAAAAGAATCCTACTCATTTGATTACTTTGACTTATACATTGTTTTTGATTATATCACCACTTGTACCACAAAGTTTAACATCTGAATTGGCTATTGATATTAATGAATTTGCTACAATTACAGTTGCTTTACTACTTTGTTATAATGGTTGGAAATTGGTTAAATTATTGGGTGGTATATTGTTGTGTTCATTCCCATATTCCGATTATGATTATAATGTTGTTAGGGCAAACATTACTGATCAAATATTACTGAAGGATTTCTTCAAACAAAGTTATAAAATTGAAAAATTTTTCATTACAAAATTCAATTATAAATTGTTTGTTGTTGGTATGAAGATTGAAATGAAGGGAGCCAATTCAGATGAAGAAGTCCGTATGAGATTTGAAGTCAACAGAATTATTCGTAGAGAATTAGAACAATTGGAAGGATCAAACAATCATTTAACTGCTGAAACTACAATTGATATAGATAGATTTTGATGATACATAGATTTTGAACTAAAATATATCAATCGCCGCATTCATTTCCCAATTAGGAAATTTTTTTATGAGTAATAATTGATTAAGCGCGCTCAACAAATATTCATCGAATTATAAATTAAACGGGGAAGAAAAAATTTTCACCTCTCTTTTTATTACTCTTTCTTTTTCTTCTTCTTCTTCTTCTTTCCTATTTGATTAACAAATACCAACCCATTTGAATTATCAATGTTGAAATACACTACTAGAAGTTTATTGAAGAAACAACTCTTAACTCCAAGAGCAACAACATCGTTGAATTTAAAATTTTACTCGACTTCAATTCCTGATGCCAATGAAAATTCCAATACTGGTAAATTCATTGATTCTACATCTAAACCATATTCAGTTACTACATATGCTAGACCAAATTTAGTTTTAACTCATGGTAAAGGATCATATATTTATGATTTAGAAAATCGTGAATATATTGATTTTACATCAGGTATTGCCGTTACATGTTT
Source organism: Candida tropicalis MYA-3404 (assembly GCF_000006335.3). Taxonomy (NCBI): domain Eukaryota; kingdom Fungi; phylum Ascomycota; class Pichiomycetes; order Serinales; family Debaryomycetaceae; genus Candida; species Candida tropicalis. The sequence continues at coordinate 218,918 of NW_003020055.1, read as the reverse complement.
AGGACATGCTAATGAAGAAGTCAATAAAATTATAAATGAACAATCATCAAAATTATTACATTGTTCAAATTTATATTATAATCAACCAGCAGGAGAATTATCTGAAAAATTAGTTAATAAAACTAAAGAAAATGAAGGTATGAAAGATGCAAGTAGAGTATTTTTATGTAATTCAGGTACTGAAGCTAATGAAGCAGCATTAAAATTTGCTAGAAAATATGGTAAATCCATTAATTCTGAAAAATATGAATTTATAACATTTGAAAATTCATTTCATGGAAGAACTATGGGTGCTTTATCAATAACTCCAAATCCTAAATATCAAAAACCTTTTTCACCTTTAATCCCAGGAGTTAATGTTGCTAAACCAAATGATATTGAAAGTGTTAAACAATTAATTAATAAAGATAAAACTTGTGCTGTTATAATTGAACCTATTCAAGGTGAAGGTGGAGTTAATCCAATTGATGAAAAATTTTTAATTGATTTAAGAAAATTATGTAATGATAATGATGTTTTATTAATTTATGATGAAATTCAATGTGGTTTAGGTAGATCAGGTAAATTATGGGCTCATTCTTGGTTACCAAAAGAAGCTCATCCTGATATTATTACAATTGCTAAAGCTTTAGGTAATGGTTTCCCAATTGGTGCTACTATGATTACTGAAAAAGTAGAAAATGCTTTACAAGTAGGTGATCATGGTACTACTTATGGTGGTAATCCATTAGCTTCTGCAATTGGTTCATTTATTGTTGAAAAAATAGCAAATAAAGAATTTTTGAATTCTGTTCAATTAAAATCAAAAATATTTGTTGATGGTTTACAAAAAATTGCTAGTGAAAATCCAAATGAAATTATTCAAGTTAAAGGTAAAGGATTATTACTTGGTTTACAATTTAAACCTGAATTTGATATTGGTAAAGTTGTACAAAAATGTAGAGAAAATGGTTTGTTGGTTATCACCGCCGGTATGAACACTGTTAGACTTGTTCCTGCTTTAAACATCCCAGATGAAGCAATTAAAGAAGGTCTTGACATTCTTAGTAAAAGTATTGCAGAAAGTAAGTAGACAGAATATTGAGTAATAGAAATATATGTTTATTTTGAGTTATAGAACAAGAGGAGTTATAATTACCTGTTCAACTTTCGAATTTTTCTTGGTTTCAACAAAGACGTATCCATGGATTCCGATAATATGTTTTCCTCTATGTATAATCGTTGAAAATTAGGCTTGATAGTCAATTCATCGAATAGTACTTTAGCATCTTTAGCAGCTAATTGATTACCTTTCACATCAACTATTAGAATAGCATCACTGAATAGTTTTCCTTGGTATTCATGCAAGTTACTAATAAAATCATCAAACTTATTATACGAAAGATCTAATTCTCTAAGATTTTCAAACTTTGCAAATGAACCATCAATGGATGATATTTGACAACGACTCAATGCTAATTCTTCTAATGATCTAGGAAAATTCTTCAAGTCTAAGAAACCCAATGGATTTTCATTCAAATTTAAATATTTCAACTTGATACAATCTGTTAAGCACAGTTTATCAATCCAAGTTGGTGAAATCTGATTACACCCCAAACTAAGAAACTCTAATTGTGTCGGAATAGTAGATATACTATTACTCTTTCCCAATAAATTTTTATCTAGAACTAATTGTTTTAAGTTATCTGGAAATTGCACAACTTCAGTCAACTTATTATATGACAAGTCAAGGAATTGTAATCTTTTGGGGAATTTAAAACCTGGTGATATCTCTGAGATTTTATTATGAGATAAATATAATGTCTCAATACCATTTGGTAACATTACATTATAACCTAGTATTTTAAAATTGTTTCCACATAGCTTTACTCTTACAAGCTTGAGTGGATTCCAAATAATAACCCTCAAAAGGGAGCAAAACAACATTGTTAATTCTGTCAATGAGTCAGGAAGAGTATATATAAATTCATTGGTATATTGTTCACCGCTAATATGAAGTTCACTAAGATTTACTAAATCTTTCAAATATTGTAAAATGTTAGTTGGCACTTTATTCAAAGTTAATTTTGTTATAGTTTGAGGAATTGATCCTATTATATTTAACAGGGGTACTTCACTGATATGTAGAATACTAAGTTTATCAAATTTAGTAGTTTCGAAATCAATCCAGAATATTTCATAGCTATTCCGTTCTCCTCGTATTCCTAACTCTGTTAATTCACTTGGAAATGTCTGTTTTTTCACCAACCATGAATTTCTTAAGTAAGTAGAAGGTAGAATCAAATGACGTAATGATTTAGGAAATGACCAAAGAGGGTCATAATAATGAGGTTTTCGAGTTAATCTTCCTTTGAATTGTAAAGTGGTTAATTTGGGACACATTGAAGCTAAATTTTTCACAAACATCATATTCACTTGTTCAACTTGAATATTGATGATACTTCCAGGGAGATTAAATACAACACGGGATAAACAATAATGAGAATATAACTCTAGAGTTTTTAAATTGTATGTTTCAGATATATCCAAAACATACTTCTTCTCAGCATTTTCATCTTCAACTGAAAGGTTAAGGAACAATGTTTGCAATGTGTCTGGGAGTTCCAATTCCGTTGTATGCATTTCAATAGGTTCTAAGTTACAATGGAAATTTATCAACTGTTGAGGTAGAAACCTAAGATCTTGTGGTTTAATAATCCTATCTAATCTTAAAGAAGTCAAAGAAGGAAATGTTTCCGATATGTTTCTTTCCAAACGATCATTAAAAGCATGAAGACTGGTGACATTTTGAGATACCTCAAACCATGGTAAAGGATCATCTGTAAATATGGGAAATCCAACCTCTATAGAATCAAATGAAAATGGATTATTCTTGTATTTTTTAAGAAACTGAGCCGTATTGGATTTATACATTTTTAATTGGTCAAAAATGAGTTGTATTTTCACGCCTTTCAAACATTCTGGACATTTATCAATCAATTCAAATACATCGAATGGGTTTCTGATGATCAAATTTTTCACAATAATAGATGGTTTGGATTTAAGTAAATCTAAATATGCTGATGGTGAATTAATTGAAGATTTATGTATTTCATAAAGTGGATCTAATGCAATCAGTGAATAATCAGAATCTTCAATGGTGACAGTCGAATACAAGGTTCTTAAAACAATGTCACCGATTTTGGGATAATCTTGAAGTTTAGATAATGTATAATTATCAAGATAACTAGCAATAGTCTCAACTAGCTCGTATGGCAAATCTTGAAACTCAGTCATGGTATCTTTTCTGTTACTATATATCAAAATCGAAGTAGTAAGAAAGATAAAAGAAAAGCTCACTGCTATTCAATATCATACGACTATTCTATTATAAAATCGGATCTAAGTTCTCCATTAACATGAAACCAGGGCTTCAAACAAAAGTTCAATCCTTAAAAAAAAAATAGAAATCCGAACAAAGCTGTTAAGACGACACCAGTGAAATAAGGTTTGATCCAATTAGATATCAGTCCAATAGACTGTGAAGGATTTTTTTTAAAAAAATAATGACACCGACGAGATTCGAACTCGCGCATCTTACGATAGTAGAAACCTCTGAATTAATCAGAAGAAGAAATCAAGTTCTTGAGTCTACCGCCTTAGACCAACTCGGCCACAGTGTCTTTTGTATGACTTCAAAATGTCATCTGCATTGACTAGTGTTCTTACTAGTAAGACAATATCTATCAATTTTGCATCACGTGATACATATTTGACATGACAAAATAATGCCATTTTTAATCTTCAATTAATATTTTGCGATATCAGACAGTTGTAAATAATTGTAATATTGGTAAAATTAATTTAAATATTGAAGCTATTCCTTGTTGTCCAATATTAATCAATATGTCTGTTTAGTGAAGAAATTGTTCGAAAATTTTATGAAAATAAAATAACGAGCTTATAAATTTTGTCCATATTGATTAGAAAATAATATGCTTTCATTCTTACACTGTCTCAAAAAAAGACTACTGGTAATGCTACATACTTTAGGACTTCTTAGAATATATACTAATTTTCTTGAGACACATGTCAATCGTGGGGATTAATATTCTGTGTACACAAATTATCTTGTCCATCGCTAGATCTGACCCCAAAGAAAACAAGCGAGAGATAACTTCGACAAAAGCCGGGCCAATCGTGCGCCCAAAATGAAGAACAACAACAAAAAAAAAAAATTTGAAAACAAAAAAAATTCTGTCAACTAACCAAAACCCACCAAGTCCCTTCATTATCAACATCAACAAAAAAAAAGTACAAACATAGTTATACTTCTGAAGTGTTGCATATATTTTTCATTAGGACAGCTCCACATCTATTTTCATCGTGACATACAGACACATCTTCATTTATTAGATTTATTTATCTTTAATTATTTATTTACATTTTTATTATTTTTTTCTTTTTCTTTTTGTTCTTTTTTTTTTTTTTGGAACTGTCATTCATCGTGAGGTTACATTCTATTTATTACCGACATTTATTTGTAGGATATGACGATACCATTCAAAATACCGATATCAGATTTAGACTATTGTCTTGAACAACTTTTGGAACATAAACCGCCAAAGATATTACCTCCAGATACCATTCAACAACTATGTCATACTTTGAAAACCGAGTTGTTATCAGTACCAAATATCATATCAATACAATCTCCAATATCAGTTGTTGGTGATATTCATGGACAGTTTCATGATTTATTGGAAATTTTTCAAATTGGTGGATCTCCACCAATGACTAATTACTTATTCTTGGGGGACTATGTTGATCGTGGCTATTATTCCGTGGAGACGATTTCGTTGTTGTTGGTTTTAAAGCTAAGATATCCTGAACGAATATTTTTAATCAGAGGAAATCACGAATCTCGTACAATCACCACAAATTATGGATTTTATACTGAAGTTTTAAATAAATATCAAGGATCAGCCGATGTTTGGAATTATATTACTGATTTATTTGATTATCTTCCCTTGGGAGCTACTATTGATGGTAAAATATTTGCATGTCACGGAGGGTTGTCGCCAAGTTGTCAACAATTGGATCAAATTAGAGCAATCGATAGATTTAAAGAAATACCACATGATGGAATAATGGCTGATTTAGTATGGAGTGACCCCGATATTGCTATTCTGGATTTCAAGTTGAGCCCTCGTGGAGCAGGATACTTGTTTGGAAATGATGTTATTGATAAATTTTGTAATGATAATAATTTAGTACAGATGATTCGAGCTCATCAATTATGTAATGAAGGTTATACTAGTTATTGGAAAGGAAAGTGTTTAACTGTATGGAGTGCTCCTAATTATTGCTATAGATGTGGTAACCGTGCCAGTGTACTTGAGATTTTGCATTCAAATTATGAGAACAAAAATGGCTTAGAGGAAGATGATAAGGAAGAAGACGCGTTCAATGATTATGATTTAGATTCATTCAAACTGATTGGGAATGAATATAAAGATTTCAAGAGCCGATTCAATAATGGTTCTAAATTGCATAAACAACAAGGGGTGTTACCAGGTCAATTTTTCAATATCTTTGAGGCGTCCAAGGAGAATGACGAAGATACTATTCAAGGTAAAAGTGTGAATGGGATTAATTTTGATGACGAATATTTGATCAAAAATGGTTCTAATGGTGATTTCTTTGCTTCATTTTTCCAAGAACGCCCTACACGTACACATGTTGAATACTTTTTATGATGATGATTTTAATTTAGTTTTGTTTTCATTTCTTGTTCATGACTGACGTATTATTCCATTTTTTTTTGTTGTTGATTTCATTTTGTTGATTTCTATATAGAGTTTTTTTTTATTTATCGTTAATTTTGTAATATTTAATTTCTAATCATCAATCAACCACTCATCCATAATATAGTTCGAAATTAAAGCCATCGTGCACTTCATAATCCTCTAAAGTGATATGATCTTTGTATACTTGGTAACCTTTTTTTAAGATGAGTTTCTCTGCTGGAGTACCAATTTGTAAAGCCAATATTTTCTTTACATCACCAATAGTATCTGTGGGTAAGCATTTAAGTTTTATCTTTTTACCCAATCTATCATTTGCCTGTATTTCAATCATTTTCTGGTGCTGTTGTATTCGTTGTGAATGGAAGCCCTGTATTATTTGCAACACTACTGGTTGTAAATGGGGTGGTGATTTTTTCTTTTCTTACTGAGACAACACACTTTTGGTTGTAAGAATGAATATTTTCGGGATCAGGTACACGTCTTCTCTCTTTTTTTTTTGCATAACCAAAGCAAAGCAAAAAAAAAAAAATGGACAATCCCAGCCAAAATGGAAGTCGAAGTCGAAGTCGAAGTGCAATTGACTACGGTACACTCCAAATAGACAACACTCGTGCATACTACACAACCAATTATACATTTAGCTGTAATTATTAACAAACCATTACAACAGCTAGTTACCAACCATCCATTCAACCATCCAATCACTACCAACAAACGAGACAAAACGTACAGGGTTGATTTAACTTCATATTTGTTTAACTTTATTATTTACAGAGAAGCAAAAAGACAAAAAGAAGAAATCCGCCTTAAACACAATTTTTTTTTTTTTTTTTTTTTTGTAATTTGCTTTTTGTTTTATTTTGGCTTTTTAAAAATTTTAAAACTGTAAATCAAATCAATTAAAGGAAATCAAATTTTCATAAACCTTTTAAGAAAAAGGTCTATTTTTACTTTTTACAATAGGCAAACATAGAACATTACTTACTTACTCAGTCACATCCACGTATACTAATCCTATTGAATTTTATATCTTCTTTGAAATATTATAGAACCAGTCCATCCTTTTTTTTTCTTTTCCCACTTTCCCCCTCCAAATTAATCCATCCTAATGTCTAATTCACCTATAACGCCGGATGGGCCAGATAAACCAAGTAATGTACTGACAGACCCACTAACAGCACCTGTTGGTGCCAATCAATTGAATAATGTCGACAGTACAACAACTACTCCCACGGCACATCCACATAGAGTTTCATTTAGTGATAGTAAACCAGTTACCACTCCAAATTCAAGAAAACCTTCACTATTGCGCAAGGCGTCCCTGAATAATGTTCTGCCACACGATCATGAGAATAAACAACGTCCCATACTATCCAATAGTAACAATAGCAGTACCCATAGTATCCATAAAATTGACACATCAACCTCACGTCCAAACCATATAGCTATCTATCAGAACAATAATACGGTTGATGGAGAACTCAAATCATTGGACAAAACTACGCTTTCTCCTTCGGCCACAAATGGGAAACATTTTAATTTATCAATACCCCCATCTAGATCAAGAGATAAATCACCTGCTGGAAGTATAAGTGGAAGTAGCAGGTCTAGATCATCATCCAATAAGCTTCATAGTTCTGCCACAGGTGCCACAAGTAGCCATTCAAATTCATTATATGTCGCCCAAGAGAAGGCATATTTGCGTAAGATGAGAAACCAACAAGATAATGATTATTATTCCAAGGGTATATCTGGAGCCAATGAACCGCAAGCAGAAAACGAAGAAGAGGAGGAGGATGAGGAAGATTTATTAACCGTAGAAGGTGGTGACAATGCTAATCTACTTGCTGCTATTGATGATGACAAGTACCAGATTGACTACAGTATAGCATTGTCGTTGATGAAGAATTCCAATGTTAATTTACGCAAGATAGCTAATTTAAAATCAGATGAGACCGATGATCCCGCTGTGATTGAACGTTTGGAATGGCAATCAATGCTTACGTCAGTTTTGACTGGTGATGTGGTCAAAAGTGAAAAGACAAAAATTATCAACATCAACAACCCCGATAGTACACAGGATTCTTATGCCCATTCTACTTTCAAGGACAATTTGTGGTTTGGAATTAGAGCTAAAATGTTTCATCGAACTGAAGATGAACAACGTAAGGTGGTTGGTTACAGAAGAACATTGGTTGACCAATTGATTGATGATATCATGCTGTTTGAAGTTGTCTATGATAACGTGACGCAGAACCCAATTAGAGAGCAAGTACAGAAGGTGTTAGATAGATATGATCAAGCATGCAGTTTATGGAAAACCGCCGAGGATATGTATAATGACAAACCGGCATGTCGCAGTGAAGAATTCCAAAATAGAATTGATGCATTGACAGCTTGGGTTACAATTACTGATGCTATTTCTAGAGAAACCAAATCATTACGTCTTTGGATTGGTAACGATGAGTTGGATATCACAAAATCACCAGTTGAAACCCCATCTGCCGAGCCATCATTATCTGCCTCATCCTCCGTAAGTTCAGATTCTTCAAACAGTAAGATTGTCAAGAAAATATTTGATGATGATAACAAATCACTTGCCGAACGTTTAATGAAAGAGAAGGATGTTCAAACGATTTTCAGAAAAAGAGTTTTTAACCCATTGTCTCCATGGATGATAAAATCTAAAGACACGTATATTAGATTGGGAAGTATGTTTGAGACAATGAAACTACCTGATTATTTGCATGATTTGTTGCAAATATGTATTATACCTGTTAAATTGATCAAAGAGATCATTATTGTACGATTAAGTTATGCTGTAAAATTACAAAACCCCACTTTAATGATGATAGACCAGATGCTTGAAGATTTTGAATCTTATACAAAGATTGCATTAGAAGTTAAGAGTGGGTTACTGGAATATAAAAGACCAGATAAAGATTCCAAGTGGCTTTTGAGTGATTTGTTTGATGCTGAGCTCCAAGATTTCGACAATGTTGTTTTGAAGAGTGTACGATACTACTTGGTATTACTTAACAGGAAACTTTTAGATAGTTCCAGATCTCCAACCACATTCAGAACATTTAAAGAACCAGAAGTTTTAGAAGGTGCGTGGGCATTCTTAAAACCTTTGGGTCATTCTATTGATGGTGGTAGTGTCGTAGTTGCCGAAGAAATCACTCTTTTAGCACTGAGACTTATCCACAGATTACTGGCGTATTTCAACCATCAAATAAGAGAACCCGCATATACGGGTCAGGAACAAGATTTGATTAGATGGTATACTTCGACATCTGAGAATTTTGGTCAATTGCGCCGTAAACTAGCCAGATTTACTGGTGAAATTTCCAAGAGTTTTAATAACTCTATATGCTATGAACTCCCCAGCCAAGCGGATGGTACTAAAACTTTGTTGGATATTTTATTAGCCACCAACCATTTCTTAGTTTATACTGGAACTGTTGAAACTCAAGGGACTTATTTTTTTGCCAGTTCTGAGTTAATGGGAAATAAACTGGAGATTTTAAGAATATTAAGCGGGTCTTATGTTGGATTGGATTATAGTACTGAACAACTGCATTTCACACGATTATTAACTTTGATTCAACCGGATACCACGGGCCAGAGTTCTTTTGCTAGTAGTCATTTCGAGCCAGAGCCATTTAATGATCCTGAAACCGAGTATGCTTATGTATTAGCATTATGTCCTATGAAACCAATTGTTTGGGAAGGTCAAGTTGTCCATGTAGACATTGATTCTGTACCAATAACCGATATGAATAATGGTCAATTGGTGGTAATTTCCAAGGTTCCTTATTTTAATTTAGATGTGATTGGAGAAAGATTCCTTGACTTGATTGCTGATGTATCTGGAGGTAACGCTGGTTTGAAATTAATTGAAACCAGATGTTCGTTAGCTAAAGTGCAACAAGAATTAAAGAAGATGAATCGAGCTTTTTTCAAAATGTGTTTATCAGTACTAGATGGGGTACAAATTGTAAAGAATAAAATCTATGAGCTTGATCCACAAGGCGAATATCAATCATTGATTAATACTTATTTCATATATGCCCGTGACCATGGCAAGAATTATATCAGGGGATTGGATCCACAACGAAAACCCATTGTTATTATGAGAATGATTCAATTATCTATTGACTGGGTGAGTTTTATTTGTGACGATTGTATTCCAACCGATAGAAAAACATTTAGATGGTGTGTTTTGGCGTTGGAATTTGCCATGGATATGATTCGTGGGATTAATATTTTCCTATTATCTGATCAACAATTTAGAATATTGAAGATGAAAGTCGCAAGATGTATGTCATTGTTGATATCACATTTTGATATCATGGGTGCAAGATCTAGTGAAGCAGAGAAGAATAAATTATTGAAATGGTCTTCACAACGTCATAATATCAGCACTTCTCAAAACGATGATGAATATATGCGTAAAGCTTATCATGATGAATTGATGGGACAAATTGAAGAAATTGAAAACTATAGAAACGAATTGCTGGAAGAATTGCAATCTGTGGGTAGAGTTTTAGATGTGAGTGATCTGGAATATCATTTTGTTACGCTATTAGCTTCATCATTCTCAAGTGTTTCTATTAGATGGCAAAAGGGACAATGTATCGGAAGAGGTACGTTTGGATCTGTTTATTCTGCTGTTAATTTGGATACTGGTGGTGTAATGGCTGTTAAAGAGATTAGATTCCATGATAGTCAATCGATCAAAACAATGGTTTCCCTGATTAAAGAAGAAATGACTGTTTTGGAAATGTTGAATCATCCAAACATTGTTCAGTATTTCGGGGTTGAAGTTCATCGTGATAAAGTTTATATATTTATGGAGTTCTGTGAAGGTGGTTCACTTGCGGGATTATTAACTCATGGTAGAATTGAAGACGAAATGGTTATCCAAGTGTACACTTTACAAATGTTGGAAGGTTTAGCTTACTTACATCAATCTGGAGTTGCTCATAGAGATATTAAACCAGAGAATATATTGTTGGATCATAATGGTGTTATCAAGTTTGTTGATTTTGGTGCTGCTAAAGTGATTGCCAATAGTGGAAGAACTAGAAGTGGCACAGCCAACCTTTCACTTCGTAGATCCATTCAAAGTAATAATGGTGGTAGCAATGGTCAACAACAAGAAGATAATTTGAATTCTATGACGGGTACACCAATGTACATGTCCCCAGAAGCTATTACTGGTGCTGCCACAGAAAAAAGTGGAGTTGTTGATATTTGGTCATTGGGATGTTGTGTTTTAGAAATGGCCACAGGAAGAAGACCATGGGCTAATTTAGATAATGAATGGGCTATAATGTACCATATTGCAGCTGGCCATAAACCACAGCTTCCATCTCCAGAACAATTGAGTCAAGAAGGTAGAAATTTCTTGGCCAGATGTCTTGAACACGATCCAGCAAAGAGACCAAGTGCTGTTGAGTTATTATCTGATCCATGGATGGTTGACATTAGGCAACAAGCATTTGGTACTTCTGATCTAGTAACTACACCATCATCTGAAATATCAGGTCCTATTCCTGAATAAAACTGAATGAATGAATATATATATATATATATATATAATATAAAAGATGTATATTTACAAGATTGCCACCTTCTTCTCTCTATGTGCCAGTTTTAATTTACGTATTTATCTAAAACTTCTTTAACTTCTTTAACAACATTACCTTTAATATTTAAAATGCCAGCAGTTGTATTCATAGTAGTTTCCAATTTCACACTATCATCACCAATTAATTTCAATAAATCAGAACGGAATTGGATTAAATCACCTTTAATTTTTCTAATTTCTGTAATTTGTTTAGTATTTGAAATCTTTAAATATACTGGCCAATGATTATATTTTGATTTAGGTATAAAATAATTTCCTTTACCAAATCCATTATTTGGTAAATTTGAAGATTTAATTTGATCAAGACTTGGGAATTTATAAAGTTGAACTTCTGGTTTTGGTGCTTTTACAGCATATCGTGTTAATATACTTGTTGGTCTCATTATTTAATCTATTAGTTGATTGAACTACTACTAGTGGTTGGTATTGATTGGTTGATGAATGAAAAATTTTCCCCTTGTAGATTTTTTTTTGTTCCATTTCGCACGCCAATTATTAAATAAGGAAACAAAAAAGTCGTGTATAAATGTACAGAGATATGTATGTATATAAGGAATAATTTTGCAACTATGTATACTTTGGGGACTAATGAGACCATAATCTAATCATTTTATCTTTACCACCAGAAGCGACTCTTTTACCATCTAAACTCCAATCAACAGCATAGACTTCATCAGCATGCCCAGGTAAATCAACACTTAATTTTTTAGTTCTAATATCCCAAACTTTTAATGTGGTATCTTTGGAACAACTAACTAATAATCTATTATCAGCAGACCAAGCAGTTTGATAAACTGGAGCAACATGACCTCTAAGAGTACTTATAAAAGTACCTCTTATACCATCCCATAATTTAATTGAATTGTCAAATGAACTAGATACAACATATCTTCCATCAGGTGAGAAATTAACATGATTAACTAATTTTTGATGACCCGTCATTCTTAATATTGGTTTTGAAGATTTTAAAGGTTCCCAGAAATACATTGTAAAATCATCACTTGCAGTAACTAATCTTTCAGTGATAACACCATTTAATTTAGCTACTTTTTCATAATTTTGTAAAGCACGAGATCTTAATTCTTCAGGAGAATATTCTGTACTTCTTGTAGTTGTATGATCAAATCCACCTTTACGTAAAACATAATCTGTTGATAAAGATAAATGATTAACCCAATGAGCATGACTTTTCAAAGTTTGAATACATTTACCATTAGCTGAAATATCCCAACTTTTAATAGTTTTATCATGTGATGCACTATAAACAATATTTGAACCTGACCATTTAACACAACTAACTGCATTAGTATGTCCACTCATTGTTAAAACACAATTTCTACTAGTAGTATCCCAAACTTTAATTGTGCCATCTTTAGATCCAGATACTAATCTTGGTTGATCATTAACTCCAACTAAATGTAAAGGTTCCCAACTTAATGAACTGACCCATTTAGAATGTCCAACAAGTGGTTTACCTAAAGATTTCCCAGTTTTAGCATCCCATAATCTAATAGTATTATCCATAGATCCAGTTGCTATAATTTTCCCATCAGGTGAATAAGTTACACATAAAACCCAATTAGTATGACCACTTAAAGTAACTAATGGAGTTTGAGTATTACAATCCCATATACGAGCAGTTGAATCCCCAGCTCCTGAACACATACGACTTGAATCATTTGGAGAAAATGCAATACATAATATAGTTGATCCATGACCTGCTATAGCTGCATTTGATCTAGTTATTGGTTTAACTTTAAATATAGCTCTTGGAGTATAAACTAAAGTTAAAAAATCTTCAGTTGTTTTAATACCTGGTTTTAATACTGAATGATATAAATTATCTTTAATATCAATTAATTTATCATTATCTTCTGAATTTAATAAAGAAAATGTATATGGTACTGGATCATCTGATTCTCCTTGTAAATTATTTAATAATTCTTCTAATTGTTTTTCAGTAATTCCTCCAGGTACTCTAATTGAACCTCCTGTTGATTCACCAGTATCTGATGCTTGGAATTTTATAAGTACATTTGGTAAATCTTCAGGTATTAAATCTACTTCTCTGACTTTCTGAGCTTCTCTTTTTTGCTTCTTAGAAGGTGGTGGAATAACAGTAGCCATGGGAGTGTATGTGTTGTTAGGTTATATATTGAAGAAGAGCAAATTGAAAAATTTCTACAAAAAAAAAAAAAAAAAAAATTAAAGTGTGAGATGAGATGTGGTTGATAAATAATCAATGATGTTTTACCACTTGAGTACAAAAATCGTATATTTAGTTCTTTGAGGTATTCACAGTTTTAATAAAAGAACTATCACCTTCTTTATCTGAATCTTCAATTATTTCATTATCAACATCCGTGTCAGTATGATCAGGGACAGCTTTGTTTGGAATCGTCAATAAACCACCATCCATGTCATTACCATCTAATACTGTATATTCATCAACATTTGGAGATGATGAAATAGGAGGTCTTTCTTCAATTATTTCTGATAAATCACGAAGAGAATATTTTCCATCGAAGTTATCATGGGTGCTATTCTCATAGTAGAATTGACTATCAATATCAAAATATACCGAAGGTAGACTTTTATTCTCTACAATAACTTCAGCAACGTAGACTAATTTTAATTGTGATTTTTCAATTGTAATAAGTTTAGGTTTTCCAATAACTTGTTGACTTTTTCTAAATTGAGGTGAATTATGATACCAATCTTGATAGAATAGAATTTTCAAATCATTTAAATTTTTATGAATATTAAACGGAGATAACACAACTCTACCTTTATCAGTAAATGATTGAAATGAAGTAGATTCAATCAGATCTTGACTTTTAGTTTTATAAGGTCGAAATTTTGTATCTAAATAACCTAGTAGAAAAATCAAGGCATTTTCATGAAGACATTTATTCCTTAAATTTGAAATTAATGATGCCACATGAGATTCATATTTTATTATAGGACTTGTTTTTAATAAATCTGTATTTTGAGGTAGTTGTGGTATTGGTTTTGGATCAGTAGTTGATGATTGTTTATTTTCTATAATTGTATCATTAACTTCAATATGATGTTTCAAAATCATATCTTCATAAATTGAAGATAATTCCAATTTATACATTTTTAATAATTCATGAAATTCATTAATTATAACCATAGTATTTGTTTCAAGATTACATTTAATTAAAAATCCATATAATTTAGCAAATGAATCAAGTTTATAATGAGTGATATTTTTCAACCACGATTCTTCATATTCAGGTTGTTGTTTAAGAAAATAAAATGGAAACTTAGTCAATGTATCAATTATCAAAACCGGTTTATTATCTTTCAAATGGGATGATATTAACGAAATTAAAACAATGTACATGCCATTACAACTTGGTGATGATTGGAAATCATAAATTCTTGACTTCACTTGTGTCTGATGTAGAATATTATCCAATGTTGGTATTGACGTGGATAAATTACCATAAGCTTGTTGCAGTTGTATGATATTCTCTAACAATACCATAACGAATGATGTTGATTCCCTGTTTAGTAATAGAGTGATCTAGTTGTTGATGATGATGATGATATCAAAGCAACGCGTCGTTTATTCATTTTTGTTTAACTCTGTCGAGTCGTGTAAATACCACCAATAATACACAGCCAGAAGACGAAGGTATCTTGGTGTGGTATTGACGTTGAAGAGTGTTATTCTTTTTGAAGAATCACGATGTTCATACATATCTCTATAGTAATCAAAAATAGGTCTTAAATACAATAAAGTAAAATACATATATTAAAAACAAATTAACTATGCTAGAATATACAATGTAGTTAACCATTGGAATTCCAGCAAGTGTGATGCAGTAAAAGACGTGGGTCACTATACCAATCAACTGCTGGAATGCCAACGTAAATATCCAAAAACTCCCATTAGCTAGATTTAACAAGTTATTTGCTTCAGATTATCCACGATGCATTGCCTCACTCTAAAACGTAAACTGAACTCATAGTAACTTAAAAGTTCCCAGAATAAAAAGAATAAATGAAAGAGAAAGGAAGAATACGGGAAATTATTCCCCTTTTTATAGGCCAACAATTAAACACCCCTTTCCCATTTCTCCTTTCCCCTTTCTTATCCCAACCTCAGCACCTGGAGATTATTGTTAATTAGTTGGGCGGATAGATACTTTAGTTTACAACAGACACGACCCGTAGTCAGTGGCATTTCCCATATATTATTAAACATGAACCATTAACAAACCTTTAAGAAGATAATTTATCATTGCATATATTTGTGTTGTTGAACACGTAGAATATTGATACATACTCTAATACTGCAGTTAGAGTGGAGTAGTGCCTATAGTTGCAAAACAGAATCACATGACCAAGATCACGTCTAAAACAGTCAACATATCTTAACAACTTGATAAGGAATCACGATTTTCCAATTTCAGAGGACTATGGATAGAGGCTGGTTATTTCTATATTGTGAATTAATGCATAGCTCATTAATGAAGTAACAACAATTCAATACTTGGAATTAGAAACAGTCAAGTAATCAAAAAGGTACGATGATATTATACTTTTTTTCTTTGTTAAATATCTCTATCCATTTATGTACATAATTTATTACAATTCTTTACCGACTTCAATGATTGAATTAATTAAATCATCGATAATTTCATTTGTTAAAGTAGGAGAATTGAAAACCACCCGGAAGAATTCTCCTTGAGAATCATCGACTGGATTCGGACTAAAATCAACCAAATATTTACCCAACTTGTGTAATTTTCTTGATATGAATCTTGTTATTTCAGTATTATCTCTAGTTGATACACTCGGAGGATGATAATAGAAACAAACTTGAAGACATTGTGGAGATTGAGGTCCAACTACTTTAAAATCATCGTTGCTCTTGATTTTATCAACAAAATATTCCATTATTTTATATGCGTGATCAACTCTCTTTGCAAAACCTTCTTTACCATAATATAACCAACCCAAATAGAATTTAAATGCATCACTTCTTCTACCACATCCCATAGTACCATCAGCAAGATCATAATTTTCATCATCTCCCAGTTCTCTACCATGGAACAAATATGGAGCTTTCAAAGACATGGCAGTTTGGAAATTAGATACATCTGGTAATAATAAAAATGAACAAGTATTTGGAATACCTAACATTTTATGAGGATTAACTGTAATGGAGTCAGCATATTGACAGCCATTTAATCTATTCTTATATTTCTCAGAAAATATGACATTACCTCCCCAAGATCCATCAATATGGAAATGAATGTTGTGTTTCTTTGCAATTTTGCTAATTTCAACAAATGGATCATATGAACCAAAAACAGTGGTACCAGCAGTAGCATTAACATATAATGGAGTATAACCATCAGCTTTAGTTTTTTCAATGATAGCTTCCAATTCTTGAACATCCATTACACCATCTTCATCAACGTTAACTTTAAAGACATTTTCTGCACCCAAGCCGAGCAATATAGCAGCTTTTTCAACAGAATAATGAGAATGCTTACTACTATATATGGCAAACTTATAACCAGCATTACCTTTAGTTTTAGTATCTGGATATTTCAAAGATCTAGCCAATTGCAAACTAGTAATATTTGACCAAGACCCACCACTAAAAGTCAATCCACCGCAGGTTTCGTTCTCATAAAATAAACTAGCATATTTCTTACCAATATAATTTTCAAGTACTGATAATACTGGAGAAACAGTATAAACATGAGAATTTGTATTTAACATACTCAATAAAATATCAGAAATCACACCAATTGGATTATTTGAAGCATATAATTTATCCAAAAATCCAGGATTCCAAGTATTAACAGAATATTTTAATACTTTATCAATGATTTCAAACAATTTAGTTTCAGAACATGGCTCATCTAAATTATCATCTTGAATGAATTCTTGTTTCAAAAATTTAGGTTCATGGAACGTTCCCAAGGATTGAGGATTATAATTTGATGATTTTGGATCTGCTTCATCAATATAAGCAAGCAAACGAGGCTTTAATTCAGTTAATAACTTATCCAACTCTTCAGCAGTATTCATTGTGGATGGTGTTCAATTAGGACTAGTTTGGAATTAAAGTTGTTGGAGGAAAATGATTTGTTAAAATTTTTCATTAAAGTTTTTTTTTTTTTGGTTCCGAATCCCGTTGCGTAATTATGCAGCAGCCACAGTTTTTTTGCGGCACAACGGATCGAGCTACAACATCATCACCGAATCAATGAAAACTAGAGTGTTGATACTCAAATATGATACACTTCTGGCGGAATATTTTTGACTAGGAATGATAAGTCTACAACTATACTTTAGATATTGGGGATTCTTTCAAACAAATCATAGAAATACTTCAAATAATAGTGAATATAACAAGAAAAAATCATGATTACGTACTAATGTAAAAACAGAAATATAATAATTGTCTTAAATAACATTAAATAAACCAAACAAAGAATACAATAACTAAACTAATTAATGGTATTTTGATAATGTAAGACGAATTTTCAACGATGGTTACTGTTGGAGTAGCAAACAATGAAGAACCTGAAATAATGGCAGATGTAACTGTCGTTTGCTGTTGTAACAAGGTACCAGTACTTGTGTGTACTTCACCTTCACCACCTGCTTTCAGGGCATGTTCAACTGTTTGAGCAGCGACAGTGGTTTGGGAAGTTTGAATTAAAGTTGACTTTCTTTCTCCTCCAGTTTGCACACCACCTGTGGATAATGCTAGAGTACTAGTTGTAGATTGCTTAACAATTGATACAACAGTTGTTTTACCACTGGTAGTTGTTGGTTTAACTTCATTGGTAGTTTGATGTTCTTCACCAGATAGTTGAGCACCTCCAGCAGACTCAACTTTAGTAGTCAAATGTTGGCCAGCAGTTTGAATATTGCCAGTAATTGTAACTGTTTCAGTTTGAGCACCAGTGGTTTTTTTGCTAGTTGGTATAGTTAAACCTTTAGTAAATGTAACTTCACCAGTTTCAGTTTGTACTCTAGTTTCACCTTGTATGGTTGTAACTGTTGTACCAACACTCTTCGTAGACACCGCATTTATAGTTTCCGGACCTGTACCAGTAAAAGTTACAGGAACATTGCTTTGTGTGAAAGTTGTCAAAGTAGTGTACAAAGTGTCGGTTTCACTTATAATGGCACAAATAGTTTTAGTTGTTCCCATAGTATTGGTAACAGTACAAGCTGTGGTGTACTCAATTTTAATGACAGATTTTGTTACAGCTTGTGATTCATTTGGTGTTGGTTCAGTAGAAGCTACTTGAATACTTTCACTTGATGATTGCAATGTGGGTTTTACTTCAGACGTTGGTTCTTTTGTTGGACTTGATATAACAGTCTGGCCACTTGACGATTTAAATTTTGATGACTCTTCAATTGAAGATGGCACTTCCATAGTCGATGTTATTTCAGCTGAAGATGATACTGTAACTGTAGATGACTCTTCAATAGATGACAATTCTTCTTTTGATGACGATAATATTTCAATGGAAGTCGATACTTCTATTGATGAAAGAACTGATGATAAAGTTAATTCACTGGAAGATGGTTCGACAACTGTTATTTGACTTGACTCTTTGCCTGATGATGGCTCAATAGATGGCGAAGATACTTCAATACTGGAACTCAACTCAATGGAAGATGATGAAGGTGAAGACGATGATTGCTCTTGTATTGATAAAGAAGATGACTCTTCTAATGTTGAAGATTCTTCAATGGATTTGGTTTCCGATGGTGATAATTTTTCACTAGCAGAAGATGTTTCAGTTGATGAAAATTCTGAAGATGATGACTCAAAGGAAACAGATACCGTAGATTGCGATTCAGATGGTAATTCACTTGATGATAATTCAGCAGAAGTGGAGACTTCACTAATGGAGCTCACCTCAATTGATAAAGAGGATGATTGCTCTTCTACTGACGATTGTTCTTGAGAAGATGTAAATAACAGTTGACTAGTAGTTGAATCTTCAACAGATGAAGTTACTTCTGTAGATTCAATTTCGGAAAATGATGACTCAGTTGATAATGATTCAGAGGAAATGGAAATTGATGATGTAGATTCAGATGTAGATTCAGATGTAGATTCAGATGTAGATTCAGATGTAGATTCAGATGTAGATTCAGATGTAGATTCAGATGTAGATTCAGATGTAGATTCAGATGTAGATTCAGATGTAGATTCAGATGTAGATTCAGATGTAGATTCAGATGTAGATTCAGATGTAGATTCAGATGTAGATTCAGATGAAGAAGACTCTGCCGAAGTAGGTGTAGTTGACGAGAACGCAGATGATGTAACCACCTCGCTGCTGGAACTAGATTTAATTGAGGAGGAAGTATGATCAGATGTTGAGATTTTACTTGTTGATGATGATTCAATAGAGCAAATATCATCAAATGAAATAAACGAAGTGGTAGTAAACCAAGAACCTTCTCCATCAGTTGTAATATCGACAACACCTGTTGCAGTTATATCAGACCCATCACACGCAGTGGTTGTGATTTCTGTGGTGAACTGTGTAGGCTCGTTTCCTGGGGCTTCTGGAGGAACCTTGCATTGAATTTGACAAGCAGCAGGTAAATCACGTTTGGGAACTGGTCCAGTATATTTAACACTGTTGTTTTCATAAAGAATAACTCCACCTTTATTTGTCACAACCTCAAATAAATCAGGATCATACCCTTGTCCAATATGGAAAGTTTGGGAAACCAAAGCAAACCGTAAAGTCAAGATACCGGTTGTAGAATTATACTCAAATGGTGGTAAACCAACTCCGTTAAGAGGCACAACTCCACCAATTGTGTTACCATTACCAAAACCATAAACGTTAAAATTCTTAGGAGGAGTCAGAAATGAAGATATAATTGCTGATTCACCATCAACTAAGTATAAACTCTGGTTTTCTGAAAACTCATGGTTTCCAGGAAAGTAGAGAAGTGAATTTTCTTGAGCAGTAATACACCCAGAACCGTCAATACCATATTTCACTTGAAAGATGTTATTGAAAACACAGACATTTCCATTGTTATTCTTTATTCCACCTCTATCTCCAAAAAAAGCCAATCCTGAAGTTCTTTGCTTTTGATAAAATACTATTAAATTTTCATTGTCGAAGTCTTGAGCATCTATATTCATAAAGGTATCTCCAATACCAGAGTCACTTAGAAACAATTCACCATTATTGGTAAATTTTTGAACTAGAAAATGATGACTAGATTTTTCCGAAGAAGCTTGGGAATTAAATGAAATAATCCCATTGTTTTTAACAATTCCAGTATCAGAGGACACAAGAATATCAAGGGGGGTCGAAGAAGATGTCTGGGTGATATAAAAACCAGCATTTGTCTGAACTTCAAGGGATCCATCTATTGAAAATTCTTTTACATCGAAAATAGATAAGTAGAAGTTTGAAAAAATGGCAGTATCACCATAATCAATTTTATTAATACCACGTACAACAGTATTTTGAGTAATATCCATGGAGACTACCAACTGAAAGAACAAAAATGCACCAAAGAGTAAATAAAGCATCGTGTTAATGGTTGTCAACTATGATTTGTAGGTATATATAAAATAGAAATCCAAAAACAAAAGATTCATCTTATGGAGTTCAACATAGGTATATATATAATATACTTAGAGCTTGATATTGGGGATTTAAATTAGTTCATTTCTTAACCCCTATTAATGTTCAATAAATAATTTTGAACCCACTAGTATCTTTCTTGAGTTCAGCAAAAGTTTACGAATTTTCAATTGTTTGCGTTTAAAGACTATTAAAGTTTAGAGAAATATAATAATTATAATAATATACCACCATATTGAACAAAACATTCTGGTTATATTTTAAAAAATAAAATGATGATCTTTGTTTAATGAATTTGATAAAAGGTACTTACTAAATGGTGCCTATTGTGCATCAGGTGTAATCTATTTTTAGTTCCATTATTATCGCTAATTTAGAGTCTATTTTTAAATCCCCTTGTCCAATTGTTTAATTGTTGTTGTGCTCCTTAAACAAATTCATGAATATTTTCACAGAATCACTCATCGTGCTTCGTAATTTTGATGCTTTGAGGAAATTAATAAGTAACTAATACGGCTTAGATAAGTATTCGTAAATTTAACTGGCAAGAAATTTATATTGAATCATCGAGGCTCAAGAGTGAACTTGATGACGAGGCACTCTACCGTTTGATTGTATAATTACGTCTACATTCTCTCAGAGATTTGTTTTATTTTGCCTGTTGATCAAAATCTAATCTTTTTTGTAATCAAAATAGGTAGAAAAATTATCAGTGATGCAACAGAATTTTGGTAACAACACTTTTGTGAATCTATTATCTGTAGGATTAATGAAAATGGGCATATAGGAAGTTTTCCTCCATTGTCTTATTTTGTGTGAAAATTACCACACAGTATTATTATTTGTAGGTTAACATAAATTGAATACAAGGAACTCATACATCAAACAGTGAAATATCACTGGAATTGAATCAAAAGAACCTACATTTTTAATTTTAGTTTTGGCTTAAAAGTATTGTACTCTCAAAATGCAATTTAACCCCAGTATGAATGCTCATTACCCCTTAGTTCAAACTTTGCTCTGTTATCTCTATTATATTTCACTTTATGTTCTTATTAAAATATATACAAATTTTCAATGTACCTAACCGGTAGGTAATCCCTAATTTTCTGTATATTTCAACTAACGGCTGTTTTAAATACATGAGTTCCATTCAGTGCAATTATGGACCGCAACACTCCCAACCAATGTAGTGTGCCTACCAAAAATGAAGTATGAATTAATCACAATGAATTCCTACAATCTTTTGACTAATTACCAAATCATGGTGTTTGAGTAAAACATCCCAAACCCGACGGTATTAAATAATCAGAATCGTGGATTTCAACTTGGTTCTTTTTTTCCTCCATTCTTCAAGCTCTTACCGTTCATGTAGACCTTCCTAATTCATTCGATTACATAATATCATCTATTTTTAGAAAATACAATCCAGAATTGGTTTAGAATACCACATGTCTCCTCTTCTTTGGATGGAGCTGATTTTTCCATACACCACACTGAACCATTCTTCAAGTAGTGTGGAAGTACCAGTCATGGTTGTTGAGTATTTCATTCTAGTATACTATGGTGTTAGTAACAAGAAACACTCAAGAGGGCCATGTAAATGTATTGCTGATCGTATAATTGTGATAACAATTTACGAATAAACTGTTTTATTAGATCTACTCCACATACTATCTCGTAATGACGCACAGCCTCTGTTTTATCAATTACAAATAGCATGCTTTTTCATTGATTAGCACCCATAAATGTGTATTCTTTTTTCTGAAATAATATATTCACCAAATCTGTTTGTAGTCACCATGAATATATCTGATCTTCCAGTGGAGATAATCAAGATAATTTTTGATTTTCTTCCCAATGAATATTTGGTCCAACTTATCGATATACCCTGCATCAAGAAGTACACAATTTCATCATTTTATTCAACCATAATAATCAGCGGTTCATGGCATATAATTCTGCATTTTCCAACGGTTTCAAATGGAATTCCAGTTTTTAGAAATGCATACAACTATGTTTACTTCCTTCAATTGAACCCAAAACTTTCACCAAGAAAGGTAATAATTCAAGAACCAACAGAAGCCATTGTTTTGCTTAATGAGTTCCCCGAAATCGTTGCGAGATCAAAAGTTGAAATAAATATGTCGGGTAATGAATTAATGTGCACTGATGATATTTCCAAGATACTTGATATAATTTCTTCGGAATCATTATTCAGTAGTCTAAAACTAGAATTGAATTTGAAACTATCATATGCTAATTTTAAAGCAAATATTTCACAGAGATTAACTTCTTTGGCTCTCACTGAAGGATACGGTTTGGAAAAATTGTCCAAGTCTACCAGTTTGACAACTCTTTCAGTTAACTATTTCTTGACTGCATCCGACATCAAGCACATTCCACGTCAGTTACAAAACCTTAAATGTAGTTTCAAGATTGAAGATAGCATTAACTTTATGGCATCTATGAAATGGAAACTGCCCCTATCATTGAGAACGTTGCATATCAGGGAAGCACAATATGATGGGTCAAAAGTTTTGGTTGTTGATATTTCACATTTAAAAGTACTTCAAAAATTCACTATTGAAGAGTATGATTCAATAAATTGTAAATGGGTGTATCCAAAATGCTTAGAAAGCTTTACTTGTTCTTCAGCAAGAATGGTTCCAAGAAATTTGGCAGTGAAACTACCAGAATTATCAAAATTATCAATAGAGAATACTGATGGATATTCCAAAGTTCTTAAATTTATGGCTAGTACATTTCCACCTACTTTAGTTTCATTGGACATTTCACTGGATATATTAGCACATGATAATTATGCGATACAATTGAACTATCCACAGAAAGAAAACACAGATACGAATCTTACTGTTAATTCTTGGGAACTTCCATTTAAAGATAATTTGAAAGAATTGACTATTAGATACAAACCCAGTGAAGAGACAACAGGCATCGATGACATTACAGATAACGACTATTTAAATTATGAAAATTCATTAACTAAAAGAGTACAAAAATTGGGACTATCTGGTCCAAGTCTTAGAACAGCAGTCAATTTTGATTTACCAAGATTACAGAAAATTGATATTAACAAGATTCTGATATTTAAAAACCTTGATCGTCTTTGCTTGTACAGTATGGAGGGAATTGACGTTTTTGATTGTAAGCTACCTGATTCCTTATTGAAATTAGAAATACATCTGTGTCACTTCAAACAGCTACACATAATATCTCCAAATATTATAACATTGAAACTCAGTTATTGTTACAAGATAATAAAATTAGAAACTTCAAACTTCACAATTCCAGCTACTATTGAAAGATTAGGGATTAACCACACTGATATTCGGAAAATCTCAGCAAGGTTCCCTGATGGAATGGAATTGTTGGATCTTTCATACAATAGACATCTCAGTTTCGTTTGTCACTTTCCTGTCTCTTTGAAGTTTTTGCTGTTGACTGAAACATCAATTGGTAAGACAGTTAATTGGATTGGTCAAAATTGTGTTTTACCAACGAAATTAGAAACCCTATACTTGTCATGTGCTCATATCAATGATAAGTGGATTAGAAAGATGAAGCTAAGCGAATGCAAAAAATTAAAAACCTTACTGTTATTTGCTGGGAAATTCAAAAAGCTTGATATAAACTCACTTCCGAAATCATTAGTGGTTTTAGAATTAGGGTGTTGTAGCTTCCAATCAATTGTTGGAAGTTTTAGAAGTTTACCCAATCTTGAATTACTTGGTCTCTTTGCAATTAATTTGCAAGGATATTTTGAAGGTATTGCTAACATTGGGGAAGAAATGTTTTCTGATA
This sequence comes from Candida tropicalis MYA-3404, assembly GCF_000006335.3. Classification (NCBI taxonomy): domain Eukaryota; kingdom Fungi; phylum Ascomycota; class Pichiomycetes; order Serinales; family Debaryomycetaceae; genus Candida; species Candida tropicalis. The sequence continues at coordinate 194,010 of NW_003020055.1, read as the reverse complement.
ACATAAGATTTGTTGATTTACAACGTAATCTGTTATTCACAGATGAATTAGAGTTGATATATAAGGAGTTATTGAAGAAACCATATTTCGAGAGCTTATTGCCAGGAACTTCGTTAATTATTGGGTATAACGATTATGTACAAATGAAAAAGGCAAAACTAGGAGCATATTCCCTGCCAGGAGGCGGAGCTGATTGTTCATTCATTGACTCATTTTAATCGTATAAATGTCGAACTAGTACAACTAGTGTATCTATTCTGTATTGGAAAAAAAAATATATAAATGAAGTACCAAGTTAGTTACATGTATGATTATTTGGAAATGAAAGATAAGGAAGTAACTTCTAGATCAGCATCGATTGTACCCATATAAAGTAGGCACTTAATCCAGAGATTAAGTACTCTGATCAACAAACATCTTCAAACCAGCTGCTGCTAACCACCATTTACCTTTGAGATTTTTCAATCTTTGAATAACAGTTTTCTTCATTTCTTCGTCACTACCAGAATCGTTCGCGAGTAACGACAGTAAAGATCTTATATGTAATAGAGCATGAACACCAACAATGAAAAGTTGAAACCACAATTCATCAATCAGTAGTACACGCTTAGCATACTCATGAATTAGATTATATACTTCTTGATCCGAAGCAACGGGATCTACTTTGCATCTCAAGTACAACATTGATGTATAACAGTGGACCAAATCAAGCCACGGGTGAGCAATCTCACCTATTGGTTTCCATTGCAATAGATCATCCTGTAAGTGCTCATCAATGCTTCTTCCATGAACAGGACGATAACGAGCCCAAAGTGTTCGTTCAACTAATCTCGCCAATGAAACAAAATTTTGAAGGTGTTGGAATTCACCTGATACTTCATCAACTAGAACATCGTTCATGTTGAAATAAATTTCTCTTCCATGGGTAGCTGCACTTAGACGATCACAACAATATGAAATCCAGAACAATCTGTTCAATAGTGATTTGCCATAGTACATTTTTTTGTATACTCGATGTTGGGTGTCTTGAACTGTACCATTGGATCCAGATAATGTAGTCAATCCCACATCCCCACACAAATTACAGGCTCGAACAATGTATTCTTTGGATAACGAGCTTCCATTTATCCCTTCTTCATGGATGGACATTAGTAAGTACGATTGTAACAACACTATTTTATTATTCTCTAAAAGTTCTAATAATTTGCACCTTTCAAACAATTCTTGACATCGTTCTCGTACATCCCCTGGTCGACACCTGGTGGCTACCAAAAACATGGCGTTTAGTAATAGTAGTGGTGATTTCCACAAATCTTCTTTCTCAATCACAGGGTAAAAAGGGTATATGTTTTCCATGAACGATGTAAGTAATTCACGTTGCTCTGCAATTGGAGGTAGGACGAATGCACCTTGACTTTTCAAATATTCTTTTAGTTCCGAGTTGCTATCTTCTACCAAAGGTTCAATATTTGGGGAGTTTCTCCATGGATTAAACAATCCAAAATTATCACCATCAAAACATAGAAATTTATCAGTACTTAAAAGGGAAGCAATGGGGTGGGTTGAACATACAAATTGGGAATTATTGGAAGAATTCCTGGAAATTACTGTAGAATAAATCAGCTCCTCTTCTTTAAACCTGGCAAACAGATCACGCTGTTTTGGCCTTTCAGTTATCCATTGACAATCTTCATTTTTAATTGAACATGGTTCACACTGTGGGGAGTTCTTGATGGCGGTGCATTTACGGTGTAGTTTACGACAATTCAAACACGCAATTGAAGTTTTCTAACATCATATAGTTAGTCAGATTGCACACCTACGATATGAATATCACTGGCTACATACCTTTCGTTTTGTTGGTTGATCTGTTGTTACTATGAATTGTGTCATGGAGGTCGCCGTGTTGGGGGCAGGAGTGGGTGAGAGAAATGCTTATTCCACCAAGTCAACGATGAACGAAAAATCAACAACCAAAAAAAAAAAAAATAAAAAATTGTTTCAAAATTTCCAACAACAACAAACTAACAAACTTATCATCAGAGCCATTACAAAATGAAGACACCATCTAAAGATAATATCCCAGAAAGTGAAGGTATGTGTAATACGTTGCAAACCAATTTTTGATATCAGGAACACTTGTTACTAACAATTCCCATGATTTTAGAGGAGAGATTCAAACAAAAATGCAAAGAATTGAAGAAACGTGTATTGGAAGTTGAAGAAAGTAACGAGATAGCAACCATTGCTCTTAGTAGAACACTGGCATCAATTAGACGATTAAGATTAGAATATTCCATACTATTGGAAAGATTAGAAGATAGAGCCAAACAAATCCCGGATGGAATAGTTAGTTTTGAAGAAATGGCATGCCCACCAACTCCGACTATCTTAGATGATTCTTTAATTAAATCAAAAAATGGATCTAAAAAAGGTTCTAAATCCAAATCAAAGACAACAGGGTCTGGATCCGGAAGTGGGTCTGGAGCAAATGCTAGTGGTTCAGGAGGATCTGGAGGAGGCAGTGGTAATGGTAGTGGAGGAAGTCCATCCGATGTTGCAAGCACGACTATGGGAAAACAAAAGGCAAGAGACCCAGATTTGCCAAAGCGTCCTACTAATGCTTATCTAATATTTTGTGAATTGGAAAAGGAAAGAATTAAACTGGGTGATCCAAATGCCAGTGACATATCAAGAAGTATGACAGAAGCATGGAGGAATTTAAGTGAAGAAGACAGAAGACCTTATTTTAAATTATACGAAGAAGACAGAATTAGATACCAACGTGAGATGACCGAATATCACCAAAGAAAAGAAGGAGGAGAACCTGAATTGAAGAAACAAAAAATCGAACAGAAGGAACAGCCTGAAGAAACCGAACAACAACAAGAAGAACCACAAGAAGGAGAGCCACAAGCTGAAGAGCAAGAAGAAGAAGAAGAAGCACAACCCGAAGAAGCACTTGTCGTTGACACGGCACCAACTGAACCAGTTGAAGTTCCTGCATCATCTCCTGCACCAATAGTTTCCGAACAAGAAACTGTTCCACCTACTGAAATCGAAGTTGATACTGAAGTAACATCCGAACCTGAAGTTGAACCAGAAACCGAGGCTAGTGCTACCCCTGCTGCTGCTGTTGTTGCTCCTACTGATACCGAAGCTGCTATCAACACTGAAACTACAGAAGGTTCAGAAGCTCCACAATCTGAGAGTAAAGATGAACCAATGAATTAATAATTTAAAAATTAATGTACAAGTAAGTGTTATTGACTATACAACTTCTTTTATGTCTATTTAAATCATTCTCTTCTTTTTTGCTTTATAATAACCATTAGCATCCTTTTCATGCTTTCTCTTTTCTCTAACTCTTTCATGTTTCTTTAACTTTCTCTTAGCAGCAATATCTGGAGCAGACACCGCAAGTTGTGACCTCTTTGCCCTTCTTTCTTGTCTTCTAATGTTAACATTACGTTTAACTTGTGAGTACAATTTGGTATATTCTGTAGTACCAATCTTTTCTTTAACCAAATCCAATGCTTCTGTACTCAAATTAGTCAATTCATCATCTGGAGTTGCATATTGTGAATCGGTATAATTGTATAATGCAGAAATAATCATCTCAGAAATCTTGAGAATTCTATCCTCTTTAGTAAATTGAATAAACATAGCAGTCAATTTAATACATGATTTCTTAGATACCAATGAATGAACTTGTTCCAGTCTAATGATACCACATATTTTTGATAACATAACATCATTAGCAATTTCTTCATCCCATTTAGTTTGTTGATCTTCCCATTTCATAGCAATCAATACTAAATTCTTGGTTATTTGAGTACCCAAGTCTTCTGAAATTGAAGGAGCTCTTAATTGATGAATTAATCTATTGGCGATTATTGGTAAATCATAATCTTCATATGCATCTTCACTTGAAAGTAATATAGTTACCAATCGACATGAAATTAATCTTATCCATGAATGTGGGAATAATAAAACATCAATAATACCTTGCCAGATTTTACCATATTCAAAAATCTTTTCTTTAATGTTAGAAGCAATGGAACTGAATGTTGAAAGAGATGAATAAAGCAATTCCCATTCAACATCTTCACTTTTGGTATTCTCATCATCTGCATCATTCTTTGCACTTTCAATGATTCTTAAGATGTTATCACTAGCGATTTTATCCAATTCTTTATTCTTACCCATTCCATAAACATTGATGATTAATTTGTAAACACTAAAACCACATCTTTTTAATAAACTGTTTGAAGATTGTTTTAACCATGAAATACAATATTTTTCAATGTTATCAATGTTATCCAATTTCTTTAGGATTGAAGTAATCAAAGCACTTGCCATTTCACGACATCTACTTGAGACATCAGAAATTAAAATACTGGAAAGAGCAACAAAGAAAGAACTGGCTAATTTAGTCAATAATTCCAACCCAGCTTTCATAATAATCAAATGAATCAATTCCATAATTGATTGTCTACCTTCTTCAGTAGGATAAGATAAATTGCTAACCAAATATTTAAATTGCTTTTCCAATTTACCTTTACCTTGATCATATTCCATTAAGAATTGGAAATAAACACTTCTTGACATATCTCTAATTTCTTTAGAATGATTAACAATCATAAGTTTAGCGACATTATCCATTAAATCATAGATTTCTGGAATCATTATATGTTGAGCAACAACAGCTTTCAAAAAATTGAATGCCAAACCTTGACGATTTGGTTCTTCTAAATCAGGTTGAATTCTTGTTAATACATAACTAATAGCTGATTGTTTCATAGTGACTTCTGGATTATGTCTGATTGTAGTAGCCAAGAATTTCAAAGCTGCTTGACAAACATCCAGGTTTGTGGATGGAGAATCTTTAATCAAAACTAATGATCTTCTTGCACAAGCCTTGAATATAGATTGATCAGGGAATGGTAAACGAATAATCATGTTTAAGATTTTCAACGAGGCAGTAATAACAGTATCATTTTCTGATTTGACACCTTCTTCTAATAATGGAACAAATCCTTGTAAATTACCCACAGTTAATAAATTATCATGACGAGAAATGGCAGTTCTTAACAATTCAAATGAAAGTCTTTGCATGGTTTGTTTAAAAAGCGATTTATCAACATGTTTCTTGGTCTTTCTTTCCAATGTAGTCAAGAAATGTTGTTCTTTTTCTGAAACTTTAGCTTCTTGAACTTCATCATTTTCCTTTGACATCATATAGATTTCATAACAAAGATGCAAGATTTCAATATGGGAAGCTTGTTCATTATGATTCAAACCAAGAGATAATCTTCTCAACAATTCATCCAATTTAACTTGAGTCTTGTGTGCAATTGTTTCTTGTAACAATAATTTAATTGGTTCAATAATGTTTCCAAATTTATTTAATGAAACATTTGAGGATATAATTTCAGCAGTATCAAAACTCTTTTTAAATTTAACTTCCTTCATCTTACTGGTATAACCTTCAGCATCTTTTTCTTGACCAGCGGCACCAAAGATATCTTCCATAACAATGTCAATGATAATTTGAATACATTCATCTAAATCACCATGCTTCAAAACGGAATTAATACAAGTTAACAAATAATGAACAGTGAAACTCAAAACGTGAATTTGTGAACCTCTAGACAAAGCAGTTTTCAATTCTTTAAGAATAAAAGTCATATATTCTGGACCCAATGAAATAGCAATCTTACCCAAAGTTTTTCTAATCGCATCTCTTAATTCTTCAGATCTTGATCTCATAACTTGACAAGTACTTGTTAAAATACCTGGTAATTCACCATCGATTTTATCTTTGGTAATACACAACATGAAATTAGTTAAAGCTTCTGCTAATGGTGCTCTAGCAACAATAGTGTCATCATCACGTACTTGTAAGATCTTTAATAATGGTGGAGAAACTTCAAACAAGATAAATCGATCAAGTTCTTCTTGATCAGGAAGGTTCTTATTGGTACCTTGTTTAATAGATTCTGATAATGCAAATGAGACAGATACAATTAAATTGACCTTTTGTTTCAAGCCATCTTGAGATTTCAAATTGGCAATATATCTTTTAACAATTGCTTTGTATTGATTCCAAGTGATTGATCTTAATAAAACACCAATAGTTTCCAATGCTTCTAAACCAATATTTCTGTATTTATCTTCCTTTGAAGTAACATAACCTTCAATTATAGGCAAAATGTAATGGGAAATACTACCTTCTTTCAAGTCATTCTTATAGTCACATAATTTTCTAATGGCTTTTTGACGACGATGCAATTGAATGTTGTTAATACTTTGAAAGAAATTATCTTCATCATCTTCATGACCAACTAATACTTTCATATCTTCTAAATCAGTGTAATGATTAGAATGTTCAATGATATATTCTAACAACAAGATAAATTCAGTTTGAACATCTTCATTTTCTTTTCTAATACCAATTCTCAAGTTTGGAAGAATAATATCTTTTAATAATCTAATGTATTCATTTGGATGTTCTGATGCAGAATAACAATCAACAAATCTCTTCAACATATAACCTGCATTGACTCTGATTGCTAATTCATCTTTATCATTAATGAAAAACAAAGCACAATATAAAAGTGGTAACCATTGGATTGGAGTTAATGACTTATATAATTCCTCATTGACCAATCTATAAGATTCAAGTCTTTTTTCAAAATCATACTCATTCATTCTTTCAGTATATGAATTCAAGCCGGAAATAACTCCTGAAATAGGTTCAATTTCTTTGAATTTATTACCCATTGAATTAATGACAATAACCAAAGTTTCACGAACATTTTTAGCGACAAACATCTTGAATAATTTAGAAATGACTTTGTACAATGGTAAAATTTCTTCAAATGTACAATCATAACCATCAATCAAAGATGATAAAGAAACAAGAATATTTGCTTTGTTATCAAGATCAATTTGCGCATTATTCTTTTCGAGAGCTAATGTTAATGAGCCAATTAATGAAGCTTTAGTTTCTTGATCTTCAATATAATTACCAGAAATTAACAACAACAAACATTTGATTGCACGTGCACCCATTTCTTTAGAATAGATATTTGCAATAATTTGTGGCAAGTTTTGTAACAAAGAATCAACAACAAATGCCAATAAGGTGAAGAATCTTTCATCCATTTCATCTTTTCTTTCTAATGAATTAATTGTGAAATCTAAAACAGTATTCATAACTGATTCTTTAGCTTCTGTTCTGCCCAATAAAGATAAAATAGCTCTTACTGGGGCAAATTCATCCATGTACAAGAATGGTAAATTGTTTGATTGAGTGATCCAAAATCCAATCAATTTCAACATTGCTGATGGTTGTTGTAAATTTTGATCAGCAAAATTGTTCATTCTTGGATTCAACAAATTAGTATAGATCAAGTCATAATAATCTGACCAATCAAATTTATCACCAATGATTTTGAACAATTCCGTTAAACATCTCATACCATTCAGTCTTATATTCTTGGCCATCTTTTCAGTAATTATAGAATCAGTCAAACTTGTTTCTAATCGATTTTGAGCAGATACAAGGGAAAATACCAATGGTTCAATAGTTGATTTCAAAGCTTCACTATAATTTGCACCCAAAGTTTCATAGATTTCCAGTAATAAACTAATAACCCCATTGATTTTTTTCAATTCAGATTGATCTAAGCCAAGACTTGCTTAGGGTAAATTGTTTTGAAAGAATTCCTTGTATCCGGTTTTGTTTGCACCTAACTCAATAAATGAAATAATATCTGAATCTTTTAAACTTGGTAAAACGGTGATAACGGCAAACTTCTTTCCATGTTTAATATTAATTTTTGGCGAACCTTGAACTCTACCAAATAAAATTCTAATTACATATGGCATAAGGATTGGTTTATCTTGATCTTCAATTATTGAATTTGAAGTCAAGAATTTAGAAATTTCATCACTGAAAATAGTATCATCCAAGAGATTCTTAAGATTATCTCTGTATTTGACAATAGAAGGGTTATTCCAATTAAATAAAACATCAAGGGCAAGTTGTTGAACTTTAAGGAATTTACTTGTTAATAAATTCAACAAATAATCATACAATTCATCTGCTTCAGGAACTTTACTAATCTTTTTGAATTTGGTGAATAACTCAAGCAAGTCGTTTCTATCTTTTCTTGACCAGGATTGTAATTCATCTGTATCTCCATCATCAGAAGAAGTTGGTTGATTAATAACTATTGGGATCAATTTAGTAACATTATATTCAGCCACTGAAGGAACGGTTTTCAAAGCTGCTAAAACATGTGATCTAACCATTTCTTCAAATTTCCCATCTTTATTAGATGATAATTTGACTAAAGAATTGGTGATGTTTCTGAATGGTTCTAAGTAGTTTCTATCAAAAGTTTCAAAATTGTTCAATAATCTAGAATTTCTAGGTTGCCAATCAATCAAGCTACTTTCAACACCAAAAGATTCATCGATAACATCAGAAGATTGTTGATTATAATCCAATGTAAGTAATTTGTATGCAATTTCCCAAATTTCAGGTTTACAAGAACTAGCAATAATTGGTAATGCTTCATAAACCGCTGTCCAACAAGGTTGAAATCTATTAGAAAGTAACCCAAATAAGTAGTTGACAATAAGTTGTTTATCAATATTAGAAGGTTTAATTTCTTTCAGATATTCGATTGCTAAATTTCTAATACGAAGGGTAATATCTCTACCAGTACTAATATTCAATGGAATTTGTTCAATTAATCTAATTTGTGATAATATGCTTGATGGTTCTGGTTCTTCTTGTAATGTAATAACCAATTCAATGGCATTGGTACGTAATTCATGAGTAGGATAATGTAAACACTGGATAGCTTTGTTCAAGAAATTTCCAGATTTAGTAACTAAAATATAGTCTCTTAATGAAGATAAAAATTTTGATGATTTGTCAAATTTATTGAAATTTGTTTCCAAGAATGTAGTGATTTCTGATTGTAATTTTGAATCTGGAGTTTCATTTAATTTTTGAGTAATAATATTCAATACAATAGCTGCCAACTCTCTATCAAGTGATGAACTTCGAAGTTTGAATAATAAATCTTTCAATAATTTCAATTCAATTTCTTTGAATGTATTGGAATAACTCAACAATAATAATTTCCAATAGATTGACTCAAATGACCCTGATTTGATATCGGAATTGACTTTCTTACTGATATCAGATGCTAATGAATCTGGAATGACAAATTTAGTGGTGGTATTGATAGTTTCTAAGAAAAATGTCAAAGACTCCGCTTCATCATTGGTACAATTATTAATATAATTTTGAATATACTTGTAAATTCCAAAATTGGTGACTTTTGCAGTACAGACAGATAAACTCCCTTCAGCAAAAGTCAAAAATCCATTAGTCTTGTAAGCGGCATCCAAGTATTTCTTGTGACGAATTGTCAAGGATTGAATATCAGCATTTCTAAATACAATGACCATAAGATATAAGAATGATTCCATTAATTCTTGTGAAGTTTCTTGTGGAAATTTAGAAACTAATGTGTCAACTACATTAAGAACAACGTCCCAATTGTTGATTTTTTTACCTGATTCAGCAAACGATAATGTAGATAATATTTGACATGAAGTTAATAATTCCAATTCATTAGTATTCTTCTCCAACAACTCATTCAAGTAATCAGTGACCATAACGTAAAACTTATCACAGGATTCAGCAGTACCATGGTTTAGGATTTCAAGGGTTATATCTGAAATTATACTTATAAGCTTAGGGTGTGCTTTCTCGTCAATTTTGTATAATGAAATCTCCATTAACTTCAGAAAGATGGATTGAGATTTTGAATGGAATGTACCCTTTGTGTTTTTCATGGCTTCACTGTACAAGATAGTCAAAGATTCACAATATGAATCATTATTCAATACTTCATCTAATTGATCAAATAGGGAAAAGTTTATGATTTCAACTAATGAATCAGAACTCAGTTTTCTAATTAAAAATGATAATGCTTCTGCACAAAATCTTGAAATATAAGTTTTCTTAGTTAATTTCAAGAAAGGTAATAATTCAATAAATGTAGGTTTTAAATCTTTAATTAAATCTCTTGATAAATATTTAAATGAAAATGCCAATGTGTTGAAAGCCCACTCCAAAACATTTGAACTGTTTCTATTATTTTGATAATCATTTGGATTGACTTCCATTACTAATTCAGTTAACAATTTTAAAGTTTGAGTATAGTAAGGCAAGAAATCCGATCCTAAATCATGAATGAATTGGGACAATAATTCTAATAATGGTTGAATTGAATGAACATCATTTTTAGCAATCGCTTCATTTAAAGCTTGATAAATTAAATCTTTATGGTATATTAATTGAGGTAATGATTGACAATGTTGTTCAACTTGATTTAAAAACTCAGTGAAGACTCCTGATAAGTTTGTTTCTTTCCAATGTTCTAATGTAGTTAAGAAATATGAATCGGTTTGATCTTCTGTATCGATATAATCATAAACTCTTTTCGTTAATTTTTTACTTGGTTCGATTCTTATTGAGTCGACTCTTTCACGGAATGATGAAAAAGCATGTCTCCTACTAGATTCCGTAGTCTTAGTTCTAGGTTTCAGCATGGTATGAATCGGTAAGTGTGGAGATATAGTGACAGCTTCTTGATCTATAGTTAGATTAAAAATTTTCATAATTTTTTCTTTTTTTGTTTGGTAACTTGTGAAGAGCATCGCTCGTGCTAACAAAATCCTGCAGATAAACTTGTCTCACATTTTTGTTTTCTGTACGTCGCACACGCCTCCAGGTCCACGCCTAAAGAGATAAAAATTTCGGCAACCAGAAAAAAAAAAGAATCAACAGACAGCAACAAGGATAACCAGAGACAAACACTGGACAGCCAAACCTTTAATCATCAACATACACAATGTCAAGTTCAGATCCAGATAGAGTTCCACTTCTACTGTCGAAAATACCCGAAAATCCAATCATATTACCATCTACTAATACACAAGAACGACAATTACCGCGTACCACCCCACCACCGAGTGGAGGAGTAGGAGTAGGAGTGGGAGGAACAGCAGGATCAAATCAACCTGGGCCATCGCCCACGGGATCAGTGAAATCCAATTCCAAAATGGTTAAATCTAGTAAAATTGGTTTGCAGAGAACAAGTAGAACATCACAAAAACTTAAATTGTTACCGGAAGACCCTGATCTTGATAATTCAACTCTTGATGATGACGATGAGGAAGATGATGATAAACCCACGAGAGTTTATTCACAAGTTAAGAAGATCACTGATACAACTGCGCGTAAAGATGCTGAGACATTAAACAAACTGCATAGAGATTTATTGCCTCGTGTTACTGCTTATTGTACTTGTGGATCATACAAGATGAAGGAATTATTAAGATGGTTGAAGGATAAGAAGAAAATTCATAATACTAGTCCTAAAATGTTTGACGAATGTATATATACTCCATTCACATATAAAGATTGGCGACATGGCAGTAGTAATAGTAGTGGATCTGCTAGTACTAGCACCGACGAAGAAGACAAGAGGAAACTCATCAGATTAGCAGATGAAGGGGGAGAAATTGATATTGGTAAGAAGAATGATATTTTTGTATTCGAATTTGGAGTTGTTATAATGTGGGGTTATACATTAAAAGAAGAAGCAGCATTCTTAGATGATTTGGAAAGATTTGAAAATGAAAAGTTATCAGAAGAGGATATTCAAATTGAAGAATTCAACTATTATATTACCAAATCGTACCAGCCAAGAATTTATAATGATTTTATTACATTAAGAGATGATGATAATTATATGTTGAAATTGTCGATTTCGCATGGATTGGCGCAATCAGTTAAGATTTCGTTGTTTGAAGAATTGGTGGATAATACAATTGAAGATACTCAAGATATTCCTCAACAAATTGCTCAAACGGGTAAAGTTGAAATGACCAGGGAAGAAATCATGAAATCAGTTGGGGAATTATTTATTTTGAGAATAAATATTAATTTACATGGATCAGTATTGGATTCTCCAGAGTTAATGTGGTCTGAGCCACATTTAGAGCCGATTTATCAAGCGATGAGGGGGTATTTAGAAATTAATCAACGTGTTGAATTATTGAATCAAAGATTGGAAGTCATATCTGATTTATTGCTGATGTTGAAAGAACAATTAGGGCATTCACATGAAGAAAATTTGGAATTCATAGTGGTTGTTCTTGTTGGTATTCAAGTATTGGTAAGTGTTGTTAATATAGTTGTGGATATTTTGACATATTGAATTAAAGTGTCAGTGTCTGTATCAATATGTGTGTGAGTGTGTGTGCTTGCACGTGCACGTACACGAGCATGTAATGCATGTCTTGAATTTTAATAGAAAAAGAAATTTCAAATTTTTTTAGTCTTTGCAGGTGAAGAATATAAAATAAAAAGATAAACAATAAAGAACAACATGAAATTAATCAACTAGACGGACTTCCGTTGATATTAGATAAATAGATAGATCTCTCATGCACCATGCACCATGCATGTACCATTAGTTTAGAAATTTAATTTGTTCGAATGCTTTTCCTTTACTTGAATTGATGATGCGGATTAATATATCCGTGTAACCGCAATTTCCGTAATTAATCGTGAAGATGGGAGTATGAATACCAGCAACAACAATAGCAACCGACTTCAAAGTACATTTTTTTTAACCGACCATGCAGATCAAAGTGTTGAAGACATGAACTTTGAATTCAATCTCTAAACCTTAAAGTGTGTGTCTGCATATTACAACAAGGGAACGGCAAACATAACAAAGAAAAAGCCCATTAGGAACATTACGATGAAGTTTACTGTCAAATGGAATATTATGGTGTGATGTTCAACTAGTACGGTAACATTATTTGAATTTCATATCTTTTTATTTCAGTTGCTGTTGCTTTTGAATACTTGTGACATCATCACGGAAAAGAGAGAGAGAGTGTGTGTGTCATCGAATATAGAATGGTGTTTTTAGGACATATATTTGATTTAGCAAATACATTACATAGTTCAATTTATGTTGCCTAAGGGCTGTGATGCAGACAAGTAATGGGTCATGTAAATATTGGTGTTGTTGCTAATGTGATCAATACTTGGCAATACCTTATCTCACAATACTGTATAGAACCCTGTGACTATATAAAGATAGATAGATAGAGAGATTAAGATAGTTGCTCCTATAAAAAATGAAAGAAGAAAGAATGCAGGCAGGCTTAGTTCGAATGGTAGCGTTTATTATCTCAATGTACGACATTGAAGAGAATTATGAGAATGACAACATTTTGTTCAATTGTGGCTTGTTAAGGAGTGAAATAAACAAATGACCGAATGAATGAATGAATGAACAACTGGGTAAACGATACTCTATGGATACTCGTAACCGCTAGTAGTTTGTGTCTATTAACATTTAGACGAAATTTCATGGTTACATATTTCATGGGACCAAATAACGAAGAACCCAAGTTAACTAGAACCCAACACTCATCTCTAAAAATTTTCTAATTCACTCAGACCAGCCAGTCCTCCTCCTCCTTAACCGGGGAAGACTATCAGTAAGTTAATATTACAGGAAATTGTTAAAAATAATTGTTGTTACAAAAACCGGAAAGTAGAGGCATTATTCCGGTTATTGTTCCGATATCTTTGTACAATGAATTTTAATGTGGGATTAACTAATTTTGTGGTTATTTATTGAACGATTATATCAGCGCTAAAAAACGTTTTATTAAAATTGAAATTAGATGAAAGAGGAAACAAAAAGGAAAAGGAAATGGAAAAGGAAGGTAAGCTTTGTGGCCTGTAGTCAAGTCAATAAATGTGGATTGAAATACGAATGGAGTACACTGTTGTTGATATTCGCCCAAAAAAACAAGAGAACCTCTACAACTAAGCGA
>NW_003020055.1:149332-179728 GCF_000006335.3 Candida tropicalis MYA-3404 | reverse complement strand
ATTAATTCCTAATGAAATTTAGTAGTAGTAAGTTAAGCTTAAGTTAAGGTAAGGTCAAGTTAAGTTAAGTTTAAGTTAAGTTAAGTTTAAGTCAAGTTAAGTTAAGTTCGTTAAGTTAAGTTAAGCTGAGTTAAGTTAAGTTAAGTTAAGTCAAGTTGTGTTAAGCGATATTACCGATAAAATGGAAGAAAATTCTCTACTCTCTTCTCTTCTATTGTTTAACTCATCTTGCAGGCTCTTGATCGGAAGTGAATCCTAAAAACGTAAACCTAAAATTTTGCTGTTCATTAAACTATTGAAATATTATAATCAAACTATTCGGATTATAATTTTTTGTTGAGTTTTTAATTGAGGCTAATTTGGCGGTAGTGGTGCAAAAGACTGGCGCTTAGTGTTAATGATGGAGTTCCATATTAATGAAAGGTGATATTGTGCCACTTATTCTTAATACACTTATGTACGACTATAAATATAGCAAAAAAAAAAAGAAAAGAAATGATGATACGTCCATTCATTCATTCTTTTGCAAGGGCATTTTAAGGAGTTACAATTGTTCCACACCTGAGTGGGTGATGTTCACAGAGGATGACTATTTAGATCCCTTTATATAAGGCTGATTAGTGCATACCATGGAAATGTAATACATTTTATCTACTGTTCAGCATTGTCACTAATCCTTCCACCTTTTCTTCTTCTTCTATAAACTGAAAAGGAAAATTTGGAAATAGAAATATAATCAACGGAATTCAGTTCCAACTAAAAAATCATGAAATTAAAAATAAAATAAAAAAAAAAAAACAAAAAAAAAAAAAAAACACGAAAAATTTTTCAATTTAGAAATTGGAAATTGGGAAATGGAAATCCATTTGTTTACTTTAAATCTTTATTTCTCTTAAGATTAAGCATGCTTTCATTAAGCCCATTTTCCTCACCGTAGATGTCGGCCATTTTTGTCACCTAAAACTTTTCTTCAATGTAATTTTGAATTGAAGAAAGATTTCTTTTTCTGAAACAACTTTTTTTGTTTTTTTTTTTTATTTTTTGTTTTGTTTAGTTTCGTTGGAACAATAACTCCCTTTTTCCTTTCCTCTGATTATCACTATCGGACCTATTCAGAGGTGTCTGCTTCATTTGATATCACATCTTAAAAGAAACACATTTTGTTGTTCATTGGTTTCCGTGTATTCTTTTTTGCAACTAAGATAACCTTCCCTTTATTCAAACTAAAAAAAAAAAAAAATACCCCATAAAATTTTTATTCATTATTTATTATAATTGAAAGTTGTTCCTTGTTTTCATTTTACCCCTTAAGACTTTGATTATAATTCATGGTTGGTTATATACCGAATAATGGCCCTTCTTCAAACCAGGTCCAGCAATATTCGTACCAACAACGCCCTCAACAACAGCCTGAGTCAAAACCTAATGGTCCCTTTGTGCAATTCCCTCAACAACAACAACAACATCAACCAAATTCTGCAAACTACCACCTTCAACCACACCAACCTTTACAACAGCTTCTGCAGCAGCCAAAGCCTCCTCTGGAACATCAGATTCAAACTTATCATCCTCAACACCCTTCTACAACCACTTCTAATACGACCAACATGCAATATATTCGACAGTTTCTGTATCAAGTTAATCCAAATTATTCAGCAACTTTAAAATTTGTTAAAGATTTAGACCTGATGACTAAGAATTGGTCTGCTACTGAGATTAAAAGCAGTAGAAGACTAGTGAAGTTTGAATTTACTACTGAGAATTATGTTCAAGTTATTGATTTCAATCCAATTTCCACTACTGATTATGACAATTTAAAACCAACAATATCATGTATTTATTGGAAAGAAATGAATTCATATGTGGTTACTTCAGTTGATATCATAATATTATTGGAATATTTGGTTAATCAAACCTTTGATGTGGAGGAAGAGAACAAAATTAGAAGAAATTTGCTTAGTTCCAAACCTACTACTAGATCTGGAGCAAATAGTTTCTGATCGAAACTTTTTTAATTTAATTATGAGTATGGAAAATCCAAGACCAAGGAATATTGAAAAGGATTTAAAAGTGTTTAATTGGAGTGATTTACGTAAAGCTATTTCAAAAGTAATGTCTAAATATTATGTTGTATTACCTAATGAATCTACCAACAACCCTCAACAACAACAACGACCACGACCCTCATGGAGTACTTCTGGTGGAAGTGGAGTATATCCTCCGCAGCAACAACAGGCACTGCAATCACCGCATATTTTGCAATCACCCTCAAGCTCTTTACCATCATCTGTTCCTACTCCATTTCAATATACACCAATTCAACAACATTTTCCTGAGTTTCAAAACCAACAAAGTCCAGGGTATTTCCCAAGACATGCATCATTACCAAATGTAATGCTGATTTCTTCAACAAATTCAACAACATTTCCATCATCAAAAGATCCTTATATGAATTATAATAAACTAATGGCCTTTGATAAATATCAACCTCAATTTCCACCGCCATCTCCTCAAAATTTAATGAACCATTATGATACAACTCCTCATCAAGAATATCAGCAAACTCGTCATAATTCTCAACCTTTTATACTGAAACCTACTCAGTTTAATTCAATTTGGCATATGAGAAAGAATTCATTACCTCAATCATTCCATTCAAATTTTTATATAACTCATCAACAACATCAACAACAGCATCATGAACATCATGATCATCATCGTCAACAACAATACCAATATCAACCAGGACAAGGAAATTCTCAACCGTCACCTCATTCATCCAATAATCATCATTACGATTCAAAAGTAATGTCTCCAATAAATTCAGGAGATAATACTCCACCGGCTAATGATACTCAATCTAATGACCAAATTTTAAAAAGGCCCTTAGACGTAACATCTTCGTCTTTGAGTAATAAAATTTCTTCAATGTTGAATAAATCACCAATTAGTGATACCAAATCATCCATTAATAATAGTAACGATTTACAAAATTCAAAATTAGATAATTTATCAAATCAAGCAAATTTTAAAAATACTATTACAAAAGTTAATCTAAATGATTTGATTACACGCGATACACTGGTTGATAAATTAAATAATGGTATAATAGTTAATGATAAGTCCAATAATAATGAGTCAAGTGGTAACTCAACTAGGTTACCATCAATAGCACAATTATTAAATAGAAACCATAGTCAAGATGGAACTAACAAAGAACCAGCTACTACTATCAATAATAAAAAAGAGGGTTGGGGTAATAAACAAGAAGAAGAAGAGGTTGAGGAAAGCGATTTACCATTAAATAAAAAGCAAAAGAATTCATCAAGTGATTGATGGATAACGGGAGGAGAGAACAGAATATATAGATTGTAGAAGTATTAGTTAATATGTAATTATCATGATAATAATGACAAACACACCCAATGACGTTATTCATGAATTTGACTTTCTACTACAAAACGCAACAAATATAAAAACTTAATAAGAATATGTATTATAATTATTTTGATTTATTGTCTATTTGATCAACTGTATCTTTAAAATCAGGAGTACTTTTAAAAACAGCTCCTTTACCAGGTTCAATAGTTACATAATTCAAATAATCACCAGTAGTAGTAGATTTTTTAACCTCGGTATTATCATTACTCTTAACTGGAGTAACAATCTTATCAGAACGTTTTATTGAAGGAATAATAAATGAATTATCAACATTTGATTGAATCAATATATTTCTAGGACCAATAATTTTAATAAATTCTTGATTTCCAACTAAATAATTAAACCCTGATTCTTTCACATCTGAAGAATATTTGAAAATAGATTGAAAAATCTTTTTAAATGATTTATTAAATTGATCAAATCTATATTTAATCATTCCCCATGAATTAGGTTCATATAATTTAGGTTTCTCAATAATAACATCACTAGTATTACTATCAATTATAGATTGATCTTTTAAAGGAAATTGATATTTTATAATACAATTTTGTAAATCATAAGGTCCATTAACTGTAATACCCAATAAATTTTCTTTATTAATCAAAATTTCTTCATTTTTAATTAAATTTAAATTATAAATATTTCCATTCCCAATTAATCCAACATTACCTCTACCACTTATTAAAATATAACCAATTTTTCTATTTATCCAAGAAATTAAACCAGTTTTAAATTTTTTATTACCAAATCCCAATTTTTTTGATAATTTTTTAGAAATATAATTAGGTAATTTATAAATATTCAAATTTAATGAATTTCCAGAATATGCTTGAATTGAATCATTTTTCAAAATTGCCCAATCTGTACCACCATCTAATATTAAATTAACAAACAGTTTATCTCCATTATTCTTTGAAAATATACTTCCACCTCTTCTACTTTGTGAACTAACTAAAATTGAAAATGGACTTGTTGAAATTAATCTTTGATATCCTTTATTACTATCAATTCCATAAATTAATTTCTTCCAAAATAAAGGAAATTCTAAACTTGATCTAACTGAATTAATAGATGTAATGTCTTGTTTAATTCCATAAATGGATAATAATGATCCTCTTTTTAAATAAATAGGCACAGATGGTGGTAAATTAATTGAAAGTATTGATGATGACGATGATGATGTTGTTGAACTCCCTGAATTACCAAGGGTTTTAAATTCAGGTGCTTCTAATGTTCTTGAATTGGTTAATTCTTCAACTTGTTGAATATTTGATGGAATAGTTGTTGTTTTGGTTAATTGTTCTGTGGAAATCGTAGATGATGGTTGTTGATTGATTGTAATTGATCTAATAAAGTTCAATTGATGTAGACGAACACATGGTCTACCTATTTTTGTGTTTATCATTATTCAATACAATTATGCCTGTGTTGCAATTGAAAGAGATGTCTTGATGTTGATGTTGATGTTGGTGACTATCACTGGTTTTTTTTTTTTTTTTGCTCTCTCTTTATTTCTGTTGCCCGTTCCTCGGTTTTATTGGTTGAAATTTTTCACTTACTTTACAAAACTAATATAAAGTCAAATAAATTATTTATATTGAATAATAAGAACCGAACTGAAAATAAATAATAAGCCTATTTCCTCATTTTTTTTTTTATGTTTTTGTTTTGTATGAATGTATAACTATATGCATTTGTATATAAAAAGCATCAACTTAGAGGGTGTGGTTCCTTTTTAGCATTAGTTCTCTCTATCAACAATGCTTTAAAACAGGAACAACTTGCACACTCTTCCTTCTGTAGTATCATCTTGTTTGCTTTTTTTTTTTATTTGTTTCCTTTAAAATCTAAAATATTTTCCTTTTTGCCTGTGTAGTACCTTTTTTAATAAAACTAAGAAATCTATCTCCATACTCTTTAGAAGGCACAGCCAGAATGGTACTTCGTTGATGACTTAAACTTCTCCACATTGTCTCTAATCGTTTCTTTAATGAATAATTAGTTAAACAATCAATGATACCAAGATAATAAATTTCTCCTGTCGGTACATTATCCTCTGTAGTTGCTCTGATACCACCATCATGACCATAAAATACATATTTGGATCTTCCAGGGAACACATCACTAGGCAAATCTTGTAATCTATCTAAATCTCTTGGATTGGTACTAATTAATGCAATTTTATCAAATGATTTCGGTTCAAACACCGATAATTGTTTCTCTAAATCAACACTATTCCCCTTTTTAACATCATGAATACCCAATAACAAAGAATAATCCATAACATTGACTTTCTTCAATAGTTTAACATCGGCTTCTAATTGTTTGAAAAAAATATTTCGCTTCTCAGGCCCAAATTGTATCTTACGTTTATCATCTAACCAATTAAGATCTTTTAGGGTGAATTTAGATAATTCATTTTCTTGTCCTTCTGGTATTTTGGTCATTCTACCCCAAGTTGAACCTTTCAAATCATATTTCAAATGAATATCACGGTGGGGTGGAAATAAATTGTTCATAACCACAAAATGCACTTTTCTACTTCCACCTCCGAATAATGGCATTTTAACTCTGTGCAACCCATAAAATTGTGAAATCAATGTATTTGGATTATCTTTCACATGATGATGGTAATCTTTTAACATTCGAAGTAATTGTTTATGTTCTGAATGATGAATGGTTTTAATAATGAATCGAAAATCTCTACTATAATAAAAAAATGATCCTGATTTTCCTGGAGATCCCAATTCGGATAAAATATATTTCCCTGTGATCGAAACCAAATAATCTGCTGGATCAATACCAAAGATTTGTCTCAATTCTCGGAACACTTCTGGGCAATAGTCCTTAAATTTGAAATCATATTTGGAACTAGGAGTTAATTCACTACCATCAAAATTAAAAGAAAGTTTTTTAGTGGCTTTGAAATCTTCATCTGTCAATTTTCTCATTACACCTGAGCATCTGGAAACGGCAACTCTAATCCCGGTTAACATGTTATATGCCATGACAAAATTTTCATGGCCTTCACTGATTTTATTACCAACCAACACTTTTTCCTCTTCTGTGAGTCTCTTTTTAAATTGTCTCTTTTGTATGATAGAATCCCTCATACGTTGAATTTCAAAACTGGTGGTAACTGGCAATTGTTGAGGTGCTCCTGTTCCACTATAAGTATTTCGATTATTTAAAGGTCTTTCGATTGTTATGGAATGTCTTGTTAAAGCAATCACTGATTCTGTCCTTGATGATAATCGATGCATCTTATTTGAATTTGATTGCATACTATTTCTTGAATTTGAAAGAAGTGGTGCCGGTGATGTATGTCTTCTGATATTTTTTGGTGTTACTAGATTAGTTGCCAGATCAGATCGAAGACGTAATGTAGTCGGTACTTGTGGAAGTGGAGACGTTGGTTTTTGATGTTCCAAAGGTGGAGACTGAACTTTTTGATCTTGTTGCTGTGGTGGTTGAGGAGATGTCTGTTTTGATTTAATTGTAGAATCATCTGTTGATTGGTTGTGCAAAGACATGTTATGCAAAGGGTCTACTTCTATCGAATTCCGCACATTATTTCTTTTTATTTGAAATTCAAATTCATCGGTTGATTCTGGCGGCGGTATTGTGGATTTTGATTCGTTATGTTCAATAGATGAAGGGGTAGTTTCATGGGTATAATTTGAATTCGTTTCTGATCTAGTTCCTTTAAATGAAGTAGGGGTTGAAGGTGAATGATGGTTATTTGATTCTTCTACAATTTCATCTTGTTGTTGTAAATTTTCTGATGTTAATAATGGCAATTTAAGTGTAGAATCATCATGAGATGTATGACTTGACGGTGTACTTGAGACTGTACTAGATATGTTATCATGAATACTTGGTTGATGTGATATTGATGACAACATTTGGGATGATGATGATGTTAAGGATATTGATGATGAAGATCTAGTTGGAGATTCTTGTCTTATTTGTTGTTGAAGATGATGTTGATTCTTGTTGTTCTTGTTGTTCTTGTCAGATTGGTCCGATAGATGCGATCTTGTTGCTTCAAATTTTGTCGGAGGTTCTGTTATGGAAGATATTTGTATCATAAGTAAACTTATAATTCAACAAAATAGAATGAAAGCAAGAAATTAGTCCGTCTTCTTCTTTCGTTTTTATGATAAACTTAATTGATGAAGTCAAAAAATAATAATAAATTGACGATTCCCTTATTTTTTTTTCTCTTTGAATTGTATTAATAAATTTTTCTTCTTTTTTTTTTTTATTGGTTTCGTCAAGGATGTGAATTTTATTTCCCTCTGTCTTCACAGCCTGAAGAAGAATATGTTATAAACAAGTGGTGCTAAATTCAGACTACTTGAATAATGATAGAAACAAATGGAACCTGATGGGTAGTTAGAGTACTTGGTTGATTGGTTGGTTGATTGATTAGTTGATTGGTTGTAAATGGGTTGTAAGAAAAGATGATGTTTTTTTTTATTATTATTATTATTATTGTCGATTGAGTGAGAGTGAGAGTGAGAGTGAGAGTGAGAGTGAGAGTTGATTTTTAATTTTTTTTTTCTTTTGTTGCTGGTGGTGGTAAAAACTAAAACAAAGAAGAAGTGGCTGCCATCTGGCTGTCTCATTCGTTTTTTCTCATTTTGCTTGTTTGTAGTAAGAATTTAAATTCTAATTTTAATTCTGATTATGTAAAACATTCACGAATTATTATCAACCAACTGACCACCCTCCTGTTAGTCACTGGATATGTCATCATTATTAGAGTGAAGTTGTCTGTCTGTGTGAGTGAGTGAGTGAGTGTGTGGATTGGTGGCTGATTTATGATTGGATCATAAACATAGCATGCAAAGCTCACACAGCCATCTCTTCGTGCAAACAACAACACACGCCTTGGATTTACAACCACATGTTTAATTATTTAACTTTATCAATTGCAATGCAAAGAATAATCATCTCTACTAGTTCTATATAATGGCAACAGTAATGTGGAGAAATTGGTTACAACGTAGTATTATCAAAATCAACTTTAGTGGAAAATCAATAAAAAAAAGGGAATCAAGATTAAATTCGTATGTTCCTTTTCTCTAGACTAAAACATCCCTTGATCCAGTAACAAACCCACTCACTCGTTTCATGTTTTCAGTAAATTTCAAGCCATTTCTCGGTTACTCACATGAGACATCACAGTCTTTTCAAAAAAATGTGGTTAGTTTCTACCAACACTACACCTTTGGCATTCTTTTATAATTCGGTTATCCTTACCAATCATCTTTATCTTGTTTAGAACCCCTTACTAGGACTTGTCAATTCCGAACTTAAGTCCGTAAACTCCATGATTCCTGTTTTTTCTACTGTTTTGTGCACCACCGCACGACTATACATTTATTCAACCGCACACACACACACACACACACACACACACACACACACAAAACAGTTGAAATGTCAATCCACTTTATTGCAAAGACAATAAGAGAATGTTATAAGGTTGCAAAAAAACAAGAAAAGAACAACATCTCCAGAGGAGATGACATGGTTTAACCTTTGCCAGCCATGTCTGTCAAATTAGATTGTTCCCTTTTTTCTGTTGTATCAATTTATTTTTTCTTCGCTGCTTTGCTAGGAAATATTATTATGACCTGATCATCGGGTTCTGTTCGGAACGATAATCGGGCCGCTCTTGGGTTGTTCCATTTCGGGTTCCCGAAAAATTTTTCAGATTTTTCTTTCAAACTTTTATATTAGTGTTATGATTATTATTTCCGCGCAATGCCATGCTATGGCTTGAGATAGCCACTACTCTCATTTTGATTATTTATTTCCTATTTCTAATCTCTTTGTTACTAATAGGTTCTTTATTAAATTTTTTCATATTTAATTACTAAGATATAGCGCCACCTTCAGTTTATCTTATTAGTATTATTATTCCTTTTAGTTTCCATCCATCATCATAATCAATCAAAATGGCAATCTTACTGAAATGGTTTGGTAAAAAGAATGATGCCACTCAAGAGATAGAAGATTTGGGATTTGAAATATCTGAGTGTTCTGAAACTTGTGAATCTTGTTCTTCTAAATTTCCAAAGAGTTTAAAATTTGAAGAGAATGATCCATTATGGAAATCTACTAAACCTTATGGTATGCATATTCTTGTATCTACTGGTAAAACAGATTGGGCTCATGATGCTGTTGATGGTTCAGGTACCATAAAACATGCAGTTGCTAAATGGGCTGGAGATAAGAAATCTCCCTTAGGTACTATAAAAGTTAATGTTTGTTCCATGGGTTCTGATGATTTTTATATTAATGATGATTATATCAATGAGAAAAAGACTGACCTTTTGGTATTGCCTTATTTTTTAAATATTAAAGGTATTGCTATTGATCAAGTTGATGAAGTATTGGATGAATTACATCAATTATTAGTTGATGAAGTAACAATAGAAAAGATTACTTCAAGATTACCTATGGTTTCTCCTGATCCAAATCAAAGTTATGTATTTATGTGTTCTCATACCACCAGAGATAAACGTTGTGGAGTAACAGCACCAATAATGAAGAAAGAAATGGAAAATTATTTACAAGAATTAGATTTATACAGAGATTTTGGTGATAATACTCCAGGCGGTGTTTCTGTTCAATTTATTAATCATATTGGTGGTCATAAATATGCTGCTAATATAATTATTTATTTGAAATCCCTGGGTAAAAATATCTGGTTAGGTTTATGTAAACCAAATAATGTTAGACCAATTGTGGATCAATGTATTCTTGGTGATGGTAAAGTTTGGCCAGATAAAGTTAGAATGGTTCAAAAATTCAACCCAATCGATTGGTAGAGAGTGTGTGCGCATGTATGTATAGATCTGGTTTTAATATTATTGTTTATCATCTTAATAGTGTTATTTATTTATTCATAATCTATCAGTGTAGTCTATATCAACAGTCTAAGAATGTTTGCTCTTTTAGTCAATGAGTCAATGGTGATTCCATTGATTTTATCAATATCATTAATCAAAATATTATCGACTCTGGCTAATTCAGCAGGAATAAACTCTTTAGCAGAGATCAATTTCTTATAATATTCAATAGAATCACCATTACCACCATTGAAACTATCCATCTTTTCATATAATTCGTCTTCACTTAAATTTTCTTTAAACAATTGTGAGATAGGTTTAATGACACCAGCATCTGGTTGTAAATTACCAGACGCATCACGACTTAATCCAGTATATTTATTAATAGCATCGAGTAAATTATTAAACTTTTGACCTCCTTTGTAAACAACCGGATTTTCCAAATCTCCATTCTTAAAGAATAAAATTGATGGTAAATTTTGGACATCATATTTTTCATCGATTGAATTATCATCATGTTTATCAATTGTAATATGACTAATTAATAAATTATCGTCTCTCGCATAAACTTCATCAGCTAAGATTTCTAAAGTTGGATCTAAATCTTTACAGTATTTACACCAAGATGCAACAAATGCAACAACAGCATATTCTTTCAGTGAAACAACTTGATTGAAATTACTTGGTGTCAATTCCACAAATCCATTATTTTTAGTATCAACTTCATCTACCTTCACTTCTTGTTCTTGTTCTTGTTCTTCTCTCTTTTCTTCTAATTTAATACCACTCAATTGTTGAATGAAATTACTTAAACTTGTAATATCTCTAATTCCATCAAATTCAACTTTACGTCCATCATCATAAAAAAATAATAATGTAGGATATCCAATTTCAACATATTTCTTTGCCATTTTTTTACCATCTTTATCTCCATTAATTTTAACAAATTGAATATCAGGAATATCATTATATAATTCACTTAATTTATCAATTGTTGGTGCTAATTTTTTACAATGACGACACCAATCAGCATAAAAATCAACAAATGTAAATTTACCTGGAGTTTTAATAATTGATTGTAATGTCTGATCATTTGCTTGAATTATATTCGAAGCGGAATATGAAAATACACTAGTTATAAATACAAATATTGGTAGAAGATTCATTGGTTGGTATGAAGTATAGTGTTAGTAATCAATCGAATTATGTGAAATTCTCGGATTATTAATTTTTTTTTTTTTTTATTATTTTTTTTTTTGTTCCACTTGTCGACCTGGACCCACGATCCCTTGGTAAGAAAGATTCGGACCTGATGGAACATGCTATACCCACCACGAGTTGATGTCACATATATGTCTGAATGTTTATTCAGCAAATGAGGAGGGTCTCTTTAAGGTTCAAAGAGATTGATTAAATTTGATGGTGGTTAGATATTGCCAATTTATTATGCTTATGTAATATCACGTGCGTTGGTTATACCTGGACTTTGTAGTTAGAATTCATATTAGTTGCAAAAAAAAATATCAATGAATAATAATTTCCCAAATACTAATAAACATTCCTTCAAATCTTGTACAATTTGTAATGATTTTAGTCTAAATTTTTGTTGAAATTTTTGTTGAAAAATTTATTCAATACCAATCATGAACTTTAGAATACGCGTTGTTGATGATATGCAAACATGTTCAACAAAGCCCCTCATTAGTCACATTTCGCAAAAAGCCAATTGAAATGGCTTTGAATTATAATATCATGAAATACATTCCTTTGAGCATTAATCGCTCTTATACAAAAAATAACTCGTAGAGAATTTTATTTAATTTGACTAAAAACTTGGTAGCTTGATGTTAAGACACGACTAGTGAATTATGTCAGATGTCAGTAACTTGATATCACCAACAACAAAGAAGAAGAGTAAAGCATCACAAGTTATAACTCAATTATACACATGTAAGGAGGTTCCTGAGAAATCGGACGACTCCATGGTGGGAATAAATCCTCTTTGAGAAGCTTTTTTCCTACAATAGGTAACAAATTATACTAATTCATTTTCTTTGGTGATAGTTATAATATTATTATATAAGCGTAATACCACTACCTACATCAACCATGTGAAAATGTAATCCCAATGAGGACTAAACCTTTCGGTTGGATCCGGTTCAGTAAATCACTTGGCTATCCCAAAACTCATTCAAGCGAATCTTTGTCTTTTCTAATATTTAGATTATCAGTTGAAGCAGGATAAATTCAAAAGGATATGCTTTTAAAGAAACCGCGTCTCATTAAGTAAGCGATGTTTAGATTACGTCCGTTTTCATTCTTAAAAGGAATTATATTTTCTTTAATCTTAACTGTTTTGAAAAATAATGCAATCATTTAATTTACAGGATGATCTAAGATTTCTGGGTTAATTCAATAATGATTCTTTCTACTGGTTATGGATAATAAATATACAGAAATGGAGAGACTTTGTTAAAAGTTTACGAATAATTCTACACAACATGCCGAGGCGTTTTCGCGTATTAAACAATAAGCCAGGAATGGGTGAAAAGTGGCATTATTTGAAGATTGTACTAATGATCAGTTTATACCATGATATAGAGATTCTATATTTAGTAGCATAACCACGGATTCATCTTTATCTTTTCACTGCACTGGTTGAGAGCGGATAAGAATAGAGATGGTTCTCGGGAACTCGCATACATGACGAAAGTTTTCCATCGTCATCGTCAATTACTTCACGATAGACATATTTCCATTAAATATTCCACGGAATTAATATTTTAACCAATTAGACCTGCCATCAACTTTCTTTCTTTTTTTTTTGTAGAATTCATTCTTATTAAAGAGTCGATGAGTTCCGGATGTTTAAAAATTCAAAAAAAAAATAATATTTTTCCATTTTTCTGTTACCCTTTCGATATTACTCTTTCTAGAAGTTTATATAGACAAACCTTTAAAGATCGGTGTTATTCAGGCCTATCTACATGGTAAATCCTTTTGTTGCACATTACAACAAGGATTTTCCATCTTTAAAATACCTAAATTTCGTGAGTTAGATAATGGAATGTATGATAATATTTTAGTTCCTATATAACCACAAAACAAAAAATAGTCAAATAGGAAACACGTCTTTAGGGGTTCTCATCTTCATTGTTGAATTTTTTTGAAGGCGTTTCTAATACTAAACAATACAAGAAGAGTAATGATTCGGGTTTTCAGGTTGCATAAAGCAAAAGTCGAATGATATTGAGTTTCAGAAAGAATAACCTTTTTGAAATGTAAAAACGAATTATAACAAGAAAGATCTTAAATAAAGATCTTGAATGAAAAGTGTGCCAAGGAGTGAACAAATATAGACTTGGTCGTAGAGTGACATTTTATGTCTTTCATTTTGGCATTCTGACTTATGGCAAAATCATCAATAAACTCATTATTCGCCTCAAGTTTAATAAATAACAGTCGCCCTAGTAATTACAAGAATCCCTTTCTTTTATTTTTATTTTTAGTCGTTTAAACCTTACTAAACTAAAAAAAAAGAAGAAAAATTATTATTTCTAACACACCATTCATCAACCTGGTGTTTCATATCCAAATGAACTAAAACCTCATTAACGCTGTTCATCAAGGATCAGCGTTTAACAATAGATTCTATACGGTACAAAAATCCATGTAGTGTATATTTTACAACAAGTCGTGTGTGGACAGATAAATTATTGTTCTTTTTTTTGCAGCGAGTGTGATTTCACTATAGGATTTTCATTTTTATTTTGTACTACACTACATATGGGGAAACGAAGACGTTGCTTCTAAGAGAATGTACAATCATTCTATACCCTAATGATAATAATGGGCAAACTCCAAATGATTTAATAATGGTATAAAAAAAAAATCAACTATAAATAAACCTACAAGTTCCCAGGTTTTAACTGACTGATTTTTTTTGAAACTTCTTTTATTAGATCAAAAACATCAAAGAACAACATCAATAATGTTATTGAAAAATCTTATTGTTCCATTGTTAGCTACTACTGCTACTGTATCTGCTACTTTTGATTTAACCTCATCCTTAACCAAATATGCTTCATTTGATTTCGGATGCGGTGATATCTCCATTTCTAAAGGTGCTTCTTTCTCCTTGATTGATAAATTTGATGCTGCTTTCCAAGGTGATATTAGTATTGATAAAGATTGTGATTTCTTCCTTGCTTCTACTGCTCAAGCTTTAAAAGTTTCTATTGATAATCTTTTCAGTAAAGTTGTCAATAAAGGTCGTTGGGTTATTCTGACTATTGAAGCTAGTAAAGAATGTATTATTAACATTGCTGGTGCTAAATTGGAAAATATTGGTAATTTGATTTGTGCTATTGAAGCTAAGAAAGTTGCTCTTATTTCCACAATTATTAAAAACGTTGGTTGTATTCATATTCATCAAAATCAATGTACCGACACTACTGTTCAACTTGGTTGTGTTGGTGGTAGTATTGAAAACTCAGGTACTGTTTGTTTAACCAATTATAAAGCTAAAGCTTTTGCCCCAATTAAAGGTTCTGGTTGTATTGCTATTGAAAAAGATTCTCATTTTGAAATTGGTGATTGGATTTCTATTGATAAAGATCAAACGTTCTACTTGGGTGCTTCTAAAGGTAGTATCAAAGCCGCCCCAGGTATCATTCCACAAGTTTACAAAGTTGCCAACTTTGGTAAAGAAAAGAAAATTTCCTTAACTACTCCATTAGGTGGAATTTCAATCTTGAAACAAGCTGCTTTCTCTTATGATTCTGGTTCTGGTATCTTGACTTTAAGAGCTGGTTTGCAAATTCAAAAATTCTTTATTGGTAAAGGTTACGATTCATCCAAATTCTCCATTTGTAAAGATGATAACACTGCTGTTCAATATAACGGTGATTGTCCATCCCCAGGTAGACCAGCTGTTTGTCAACCATGTCCACCACCACCAGAAGTTCCAGGTACCGAACCATGTACTAGTACCACCACTATTCACACCACCAAAACTGACGGTCAAATTTGTACCAAATACGAAAATGTCGTTATCTCCACCCACGGTACTGGTAATTGGTTCACTAGTACTTCTACTTCTATGGAATGTGGTCAAACTTCTCAAGCTACTTCTATTCCAAACACTCAAGTTACTGTTACTTCAACTTACACTGGTGTCACCACTGCTACCACCACCGTTACTGGTGTTTCCACTGATACTGTTATTGTCGAAGTTCCATCAACTCCAAACCCACAAGTCACTACTACTACCACTTCTGAAGGTATTACTGAAGTAACTGCTACTACTATCACTGGTGTTTCTACCGATACTGTCATTGTTGTTTGTCCACCAAGTACTACTTCTTACACTACTTATACCAACACTTGGACCGGAAGTTATACCACCACCACTACTGCTTCTGATATTGTTGTTGTTGAAGTTCCAGACACTAGTTCCACCACTTCTTCATCATCCACTTCAAGCACTGCTCCTACTACTACCGCTACTACCTCCACTACTACTGACACTGACATTGGTGGTTTCTCCACTTCTTACGTCACTGTTACTGCTGAAACCACTGAGATTGTCACTATTACCAGTTGTGCTAACAATGGATGTCATCAAACTACTGCTACTACTGGTGTCACCGTTATCACTGTTACTGAAAGTGACATTTCTACTGTTATCACCACTTACTGTCCATTGACTCAAACTCACACTTTGGGTGTTTCTTCATCCTCCACTGTTGATTTGGGTTGTCCAACTGGTTGGTTCGGTTTTGACGGTTTACCAGGTAAGAACATTCACTTTGATTTCCAAAAAACAAAGAGTATTGGTTTCTACATTGACATCAATAAATTCCACAAGAGAGATGATTCTAACTCTTCTTCAAGTGATTCTTCTTCATCTTCATCTTCTGCTGCTGCTGGTGCTATGAACACTGTTTACGGTGTTGAATTCTTATCAGCTATTGCTATTGTTTTTGCTCTTGTCTTTTAAGTCTAATCAATTACAACTCTTTTAAATACTTTATTTTATTTTATTATTTGTATACCATTTTTTTTATATTTCTTTATGATTTCCTAAATGGAAATTCATAATTTTAATACAAAGATTAAAAGAGCTTATTTATCATAATTCTAGAGAATAGAATCAGAGTAGCACTTGATGGACCACGTGACACAAATCATGTTTTTGCGTGTATTGAGACCAAATATTTTTTTTTTTGTTTTCAATCTATTAAACTTGTTGTTCATTTCTTATGGTATTAATCATAAAACTTCAAACACCATGAGTACTACCACGACTGATGAGTCATTGTCTATGTTTTTTGATGATGATTTTAATCCATCTGCATATATTGATACATTAGTTAATTCAATTACCAATCAAAATACACCACATAATACAACCACACCAATATCAGCATATTCCAAGAATTCATTAACCAAATTATCAAATGATATTTCACATTTAATTACTCATCTAGATTATTATACTAATGAATTGACTAATGAGAATTTACAATCAAAGTTAGATATGTTGGATAAATCCAATGTTATTATTAATAATAGTGAAGATCATGGAACCACTAGATTACAATATCATGTACATGTTTTAAATAATGCCGTGCTTTCATTACAAACAGAATTAACAGAGGTTAATAAACAGTTGGATAATTCAAATATAAATAATGAAGCTATACAAAAATTAATTCAATTAAAACAAGTCAAGGCTAATTTGAATCAAGTTTTAAAAATATTTGAATTGGTTAGTAATTCAATATCTCAAAAACAATCATATACAGTTGATGAGTTTCAATATGCATTAGATGAGTTGTTTAATTCTATAAAACAACAATTACAAAGTAATACTAATAATGAAAAGTTACTACAACATGTCGATAAACTTTTACAATTGAATAACTTCTTCAATCATATATCGAAATTTAATCCAATTTTTAGAAAATTTATTACAAAACTATCAAATGAAAGAGATTCATATAAGAAATAGGTAGATTTTAATATATACAAGGAGATATTCAATAGTGGAACAATCAAGCTTTGTTTCTTTCAGCTTCTTCTTTAGCCTGTTGAGCTTTTGATAAGTTTCTATTCAAAACATCTAATTTTCTCATTTCTTCACGAGGATCGAAATTACCACTTGATAAATTATCATAAGTTTCATCATATCTTCCAGTGGATAAAGGAGCATTACCTCTCATTCTCTTTCTCATATCCAACATCCCTTCTTTACATTCCATGAAAGCTCTGAAATTAGCTTTACATAATTCTGGTAAATCCTTTTTCAACTCGGGGTTTGTTAAACATTCCTTGGGAGTATTTCTATCTAGTAGTACACAAGGAGATCTTTGTAAACATATAGCAAGAGCTTTTCTTTGATCTTTGCAACTAATTTAAAAAAAAAAAAAAAAATAGTTAGTAATACAGTTTCACGCCAATAAACCACACGTAGGGTCAAACATACCTGGCACCCATGACTTGTTTTTGTAGTTTCAAGAGTATTGGTGATATTATTCAAATGGAGTGATTTTTTTTCTTCCTCTTCTTCTTTTCTTCCTTGCTTCTCGACTGAATGTCACGTCGACTCCGCGGGAAATGAAAGGACAATTAATTTAATTTTTTATTTTTTTTTGTTCGCTTTCGTTATACTCCACCAATTGCTTATTATTCATTTTACGACAACTACCCACCACGAGATAGATATTGTCATTGGCAGGGAAAGATGACAATTACATTCATACCGGGTGAAGTGAACAGAAATAACCATTCTGTTGCTCAAACAAATTGGAAAAATCATCATATAATAGTATATGGATCAGGAAACAATTTAATAATCACAGGCGGTACCATTCAACCAGCAAATAAGAATCCTAATCCATTCAATATTGATAAAAATTTACAGACAATATACCTAAATAGAGACCCTCAATCAATTGACATTAACCCAAAGAATGGGTATATCATCATTGCAATTACTAATAAAGTAATTGTTTATAAACCAATGAATGAATATATGAAAATTCCAAAATGGCAAAGTTGTACTGAATTCGAAATCCCTGATGATATGACAATTAATTGTGTGAAATGGGCAAATGAAGAAGATGAGATAGTAATTGGAACAAATAATTCCTTGTGTTTGTATCATTTGTATAATGAATATGGAGAATGGAAATACAAAGAACGATGGAAATCTTTTGAAGTTGCTCCTATTAAAAATATTGAAGTTACTCCCAATTCCAAATTAATTTTAACAACTAGTGGACCTTATGATAGAATGATTAAAGCATGGACAAGAATAACATATGGAGATGAAAATACAATGTTTGATTTAACGTATTTACCACATCCTGAAGGGACATATGTGGCTGATTTTATTTGGAAAACAAAATCCACCGTAAATGCTAAAAAAGAAAATGTCATTGATCCATATATGGCAAAGATTAGAAATATTCGTGACTATATTGATAATGGGAATTTAGATGATGGAGAAGTTGTTTATTCATTTTGCTCTGATTATAAATTTAGAGTTTGGGCATCATGTGAATACACAGGGCATAGTCAAATCAACAATTGGGAGACATTAGATTTATCTCATGAATTTGAAAAAATAATCACTATTTTTGTTATTGAAAACCATCTTTTACAAGAAACTTTGATACCAGCTTTGAAAAAGAAATCCAGCCATTTGTTCAATGATGTGAATGTAGATGACATGGATTTGTTATTTGTTGTATCTGACAAAGGAGAAGTTAAAATATTCGCGATTACAAACGCATCACAATGTCCACCATGTAATATCAAATTTACAAGAATTGGTGGTGATTATGCCTTTGGTAGAAAAGAATTCCCCTTCATCAACACAATAATTAATGAACCAATCACAAGCAATCTCATTCAGTCAGAAAATTTCATTACCAGTGTTGTAAAACCGATAATTATCAATGGAATATGTATATTGAACGAAAGATTGCCATATTTATCTTTGCTTTTACATGACAGAACTAAAAATACAATCAGATTTGAGATTCTCGACTTTGAAAAACTTGTCAATCATTCAGAACTAGATGTGGTTTTAGTTAACAAATTCCAAGGTCATACAAAATCTATAAGAAAACTAGTCAAATCAAATTCGTCATTTACCCAGAATAATGTATTGCTTTCGATCCTGAATTTTGCTGAACATAATTATATCTGGGAACCAATGATTTTGCAAACAAATACTATGGCGGTTACAAAGAGATTTCTGGTAAATGTTGAATCTGGTATTTGGAACGCTGTTATCTTGAATGATGTAGAGCCACCAGTTGACTGGAAAAGAAGACATATCATTGTGACAGCAAACAAGGATGGTAAGTTCAGTGTTTGGGATTGTAACGGGTCTACAAATGATGACAAACCAGCTGATCTTATCACGCAATTGAGTTTAGATTTTGTTAAAGAACCAAGAGTGTTTTTATTGACTGAATTCCCTGATAACACCGATTCTTGTCGACAATACTGTATTGTTGCAGTGTATGAACACGATCAAGTCAAAGCATGGAAACTTGCATTAACCTATGAGAAGAATGAAAAGATCAAAGAGATTACATTTACTCAACAAGATATTTCTCCACTTCCGCAAGACGAACTTATTTATCAGGCAACAGCTGTTGATGTGTTTGTATCAGAAGCAAATAAAAGTCTTGTAGCAGTGATTTCAGAAGAAGGGTTATTAAAGAGTTACACGCTTGATTTTTCCAAACCATGTATTGAATGGAAAATGAAAACAGAGTTGGCAACAAATATCTCCAAGGCTAGTAAAATTCACGGGTCTACAATTATCAATAAATTTGCCGTGGTTGATTCATCAGGATCTAGATTATCAGTTTGGGATGTTACGCAAGGGGTTTTAGAATACGAAGAAGTATTCCCTGAAGAAAATGGTCCTGTTACGGATTTGGATTGGACATTCATAAGTGCTACCAAGAGAAAAGTGACCGCCAATGCGATATTATCTGTAGGGTTCAATCGATTTGTTTTGTTGTACACTCAATTACGATATGACTATACTAATAATATCCCAAGTTATGCTACATTGGAAAAAATCGATATATCAGATTATACTTCCCATGAAATTGGAGATCTGATTTGGTTAGATCATGGTTATTTAATCATTGGATCAGGTAATCAGCTTTTCATTGATGACAAGTGGGTCAAATTAGGTTCTAGTACGATTGATTCTACCATTAGACAATTGATGTCGGGATACATCACTAATAATGATTATGATGATGATAGCGTTGATTCAGATTTTGAAATGGAAGAGAATGATCGTGGGAAAAATGGTAGTTCCAATATTGATGATATAGTATTTGATGTTTCATATTTGGTAAGAGTTCTTAATGGTCCATTACCCATTTATCATCCTCAATTTTTAATTCAGGCATTATTTATGAGTAAAATCACTGGAGTACAGAAAATTCTTGTACAATTATTCCAAACTATCAGAAGAGGTGACACAATTACCTGGGATTTGAATTTAGACATTGAAAGTGAACTTTTTAAAGAGAAGAAGAATGAATTACAACCAAAGATTCAAAAATTACAAAGAAGAATGTCATTAACATTGGATGTATTTTCTGAATTCAATGCTGAATTAACAGATTTGTTGACAGAAAAACTCATGAAGATATCTCTTCCATTGTTAACTAGACATCAACAAAGTACATTGATTTCTATAATTGCTATTGTGAAAGAATTAAAGAAAAATTCATTATTAAATTTAGATGATAATGGAATTAGATTTACTATTGGATTCAAATTATTCCAACTTTCTACCAAACAAAAGCATCTTTCAATGAGAGATATCAATTGGGCTTTGCATTCAGATAACAAAGAATTATTACTTCAATCAGTTAATGATTATTATCATAATCGTCTTACATGGGAAATATTAAACAAACGGGTTTGGTTTATGAACCAAAACAGCCACACTTACCACAATTATTGAACAAATGGCAAGAAATGAATTTAGTGATTGTCGAGATCCAAGTGGGAAAATATCATTGTTTTATTTAGCATTGAAAAAGAAACAAATATTGATTGGATTATGGAGAACTGTACATCATGCGGAACAACAGAAAATGTTGAAATTTTTAAATAATGATTTCACACAACATCGATGGAAATCAGCTGCTTTGAAAAATGCATTTGTCTTGTTGGGTAAACATAGATATATTGATGCTGCATATTTCTTTTTATTAGGGGATTCACCATTGGATTGTTGTAATATATTAGCTAATAAATTAAATGATCCAACTTTGGCTATAGCTATTGCTAAAATCTATGGGAAACTGAAGATTAATGATGAAAAAAATGAACTTTTATATCAAGTTATCGAGAGATATGTTTTACCAGATGCTATTAAGAATGGTGATAGATGGACTACAAGTTGGATTTTTTGGCAAATCAAAGAAAAGGAATTATCTATTCAAGCATTAATTAAATCACCAATTGATATGGTTTCCAAACATTCTAATTTTGATATACCTAAAGATTTACAAGTATCCACTAAAGGACAAAGTTTCTTACGTGATGATCCAGTATTAATTATCTTGTTCAATGATTTAAGAAATAAAAAAATCAATTATCTTAAAGGATCCTTAAATATATCCAAAGATGAAGAATTCCAATTTATTATTAAAGTCTGTATGATTTATACAAGAATGGGGTGTGATTATTTGGCTTTAGAATTACTCAGAAACTGGACATTTGACACAAAGGATGATGATTTAAAGAAATCTGATCAAAACAATGGAGGATATCTAAATAAAGAACCAACACCATTATCATCCGTAGCTAATCTTAAACCACCAAGTTCACAAGCATTTGAAGAACCCGATATGAGTTCATTTGATTTTGGATTTTAACATACATTATTTGTACGTAGAATAGATATAATTGGATTAATTATACGTTCCCAAGGTTTACCAACAGTAATTATAATTGCAAATATGAAAAATGTATACATTCTTGAAATTAAAAATCCATAAATCATATGATAAGTCATTGAATTTGAAATTGCCAACATGATTTGAAATAATTCACTTGTTTTATTCCAAAATTCAATTGACATTTCTTGTCTTAAAATCAAACCAACGATAAAAATTTTTAAAAATTTTATAAATAATTTAATTATAAATTGATCCCATGAATAAATCCAATGATTTACAATATATATAAAATCAAAATATTCAAATTCAATTCTACGTAATAAATCAGGATTTTTTTCATTTTGTTGAATTATAAGATTACAATAAATTTTATTTATTGAACAATATTTTTCAGATATTAAAATGATTTTAAAATTCAGTTTAATGTTTTCAATTAAATGAGGATTAACAAAATTAGGTAGAAATATTAATGATAATGTGATTGGGATAACTATAAATATAAAGAATTGTAAATCAGATAATACCTTTGTCATGATAATGTTATTATTATTGTACTAAGATTCATTCATGGAATTATATTACAAAGTATATTAGAAGAAATAAATAAAAAAAAAGGGGGTTTGGGAATTTTTTTATCACCTTACGTCACAAGACGCGGGGGGGGGGACAGAAAAATTTACACATACTATACGACCAATAGTAGAATAAACAAAATAAAGGGAATCATATCCATACCAACTACTATTCCGGTTCACAACCTGAAGTGTAGTTACTCTGTTGGAAAGTTGGTAGGACTTATCAACTGCTAGTTTGTTATGTATATTCAGTTTCAATTGATGATAAGTGGGACAATAAATGTACTACTGTATTTTTTATTAGTTCATGCATACATCAATGTCAGATAACGATACAAAATCAGTTCATCACAATTCAAATCTGATAAAATAGTCATATTTAAACTCTATCAATAGTGCCAATAAACCCCGATACTTGAATAATGGATATTACTTGTGGTTTTGAAATGGTGTAATAATAACTAGAGGCAATTATCTGTACACTGAGGTATTATGAATACTAGTAGTGGAATTCGATACAGGTTGGAACGTATGTCAATTGTAAAGAAACAAATTCTACTTGAAGAGTTTGTTATACATATAAATTGGTGTCTGAATCTCTGAGACGAGTTAAAGTCCATGGGGCATGTTCCACTGAACATAGTTAGGTCGATAATATTATTCAAAATCAGACAAGGAACACCTGGACAAAACATAAAATCAACCTCTAGCCTATTATAAATACACCATTAATAATATAGTACATTCACAAATTCAGTAGGATATTCTAGAAATATAATAATCACTTATATCTACATTATTTAAATCCCCCAAAACATACTGTACAGCAATTTTAACATTTTGTATGGGGAAAAGAGAGAGATTGCTGTCAAAAACTTGTAATTTTTCGTGCGTGAACCAAAATTGAAATCATGGGAATAAATTGATTGAAAACACTGACGAAGCCGTTCGGGAATACTAGACGTCCTAAAAATTGGAAAAGGAAAACGTGTCAGCATGAAGGTATTTTAAATTTGAATGGGCTGGACTATGTATTCTGTCATTTACTGAAAAAGCAATAATCCCCGATAAGAGAAAAAGATTCTTTGATTATGTACTTACCTATAAATTCGTTAGTTTTTCGATAAATATATGATAGCACAGGATAACAAACTATAGTAATCAAAGAATAAATACTAATTTCAATATTTCCTTCATCGAATATTAATATAGTAATTATTGAATGGCTTTTTTATTTTCTATTGATAATAACAAGTAATCAACATACGCAATTGAATAGCACTAAGTACTACAATCCTCATAGCATTTCAAGTTGTGTAAGTATCAATCTTAAATCTAGTAAGAATATCCAATATTTACTTGAACGGTTAATAGTCAACAAAGTAGTAAAAACAAAAAAAATTTAATACAAAAAAACCCTACTCGGGACTCGAACCCGAAGTCTTCTCCTTTTCTCCTGTGACAAATAAAATTTTTAATGACAGTAGGAGGGAGACGCGTTAACCATTACGCTAGCAGGGCGAATCTTTTTTCAAATGCCAAGGCCAGAAAATAATTCCATCCAAGTGTCAGAGCAACTTGGACAAATGACCATTTTTGTGGTAATTTTAATTCTTGCTACCATGTACCTACCAAAAATTCTTAAATCTACTTTGAGCGCTGTTCATCTGAAATCATTACATGCTATCATATACATCTGGGTTTTTCCCATGAGTCATGCGAATATAAAACTTATATGGATCAGTATCAAATGATTTGGTTATACAATAACATTGATTAACCCCGGCGTTATTGGTTAATTCACCGAATATTACCAAGCCTTGGTGGCTTTGTCAATTTGTCAAACCGTGGCTGTTTGCCAAAGCCATAGAACTAGAAACGATAGTATACTGGAAGCCGGTTCTATTGTCGCATCGACAAAACTGTTCCACTAAAGATCTTCTATTTGATACTACAGTTTTTCCTTTCTCGTTGTATTATGTCGTTTAACATACCTGAGATTGATAGTAAAAATATTACTTGCGATGGGCTTATGAGGCTGTGATACAATATTTCTTGTTCGTGAAATCATTGTCATATATCTTTTAAAAATCTAATCAATAACTATTATTCTTACAATAGTATCCATTAGAAGTATTTGAAATTGTTCAAAAAAAAAAAAAAATCTTCCTTGTTGATTTCCTCCCCTCTCATAATTTCAATTGAAAAATACTAGGCAAATTCGGATACAATTTACCTTTGCTAGTTACCAATAACAAAGCCCATTATCACTGAAGGCTGTGTAGGCTAGCAACCAAGAAATATTTTGGAGCCGTATTTTGCTTTTTATTAATGGTTTATTCGAATATGAATTACAAACAATGAAGGGATGATGCCACTGATCAAAAGCAATAACTTACTGGATTAGAAGTGGCAAATTGTGTTAATCATTTCTATTACACTTTGAATAGAGTGACTATTGAACTTTCGGCATTATATCATTTCAAACCCCTTACAAGCCTCAAACTTGTAGATTAATTAATACTCATGATAACTAAATTAAAGCCTAAGAAGGAATATTATTATTACTATTTTTTTTTTCGCAGTCAATACAATGACCCCATCTACAGTAAGGGCACCAAACACAAGAAAAAATATATACAATATACAGTACATGTATAATAGAAAAAGATACTCAGCCTCTTTTTTATTCAGATGTTCTTTTACCTAGCCGGATAAATGACACAAAAGAAACCAGAATCAGATAAATCCATAATCAACTATATTGCTTTAGTAGGGTACCACATCAACTACGATAGTTGCAAAAAGAAAGTCTTATTATGGATCTATTCTTGGCTCGTGTATTCTTCTTTTTTTGTTTGGCTTTAAGTATTGATTTACTCCTCATTATACAATGGTTATAGTTACACATTCGTATTCCTCCCCCCCCCCCAAATAAAAAAAAAATAATAATAATGGAAAAAGAAACAACTCTAACTTTAATTCACACTGTTTGGTGTGGGATTACGTTTTTACAGTATAAAGAGCAATCAACCGGAACGAAAGGATTGAATCAATCTTGATATCCGATGAATGACTTTTGAGTTGATGTCATGTCATTAATGATCTCTGGTAAAGATCTTGTAATGGATAGACTGGACCAAAGTGGTGCTACATTGAATATTACAATAACAAACCATTATGTAAGCAGTCTCTTTTCCAAAACAAACGATACAATCGGACATGAAATTCTGTTTTTCTTAACGAATCACAGGCAGTGACACGCCGTAATACCACCACTGAATGCTTTGCCTATGTGTCTTGTGATATGAAGTGAGCATCTAGTTACTAAAGAGTAGTATTGGGTTTAATAGGGGAGGGAGAGGAGCACTATTGCATTGTCTGATACGAGTCAAAATAACAGTCGTATATTCCTTATGAACACGCATGAGTTATCTGCGGGTGATAAACTTCTGATTTGACTTGATTTGACTTGATTTGATTTAATTTAGTTTAATTTAATATCACTAAATGATAATAGAACAGATTATAGGTTTTAGATTAATTGACGGTAGAGATATTTAGAAATTCCATTCTATTATACGGCATCAATTTATGTACATACAGTATGTGGATGTCTCCTTGTGATTTTATTGTCGGATTTGTGTTGTAGGTGCACATAACTGAAACTCTTTAGTGGGATTCTCATGCATCAAAGGATTTATGTACTGTGCATGTGGTCGTGTAGGTGTGGCCAAAACCAAGGGAACAAGAAAAAAAAAAGAAAGAGTAAATTAATTGTTTGATTGTTTTAAACAGCACAGCCACCTTTTTTGCAATTCATTTCTTCTTCTTTGCTGTACAGCAAATGTTGCATTCTCTATAAGATTTTTTTAAGAAAAAAGCAAATTTATCGTTATCTCATATACGCGTCCTATTCTGTCCCCCTTCTAATGCAATTGTGGTTCTAACCATTTGTCGAACTAATTCATGAGA
Organism: Candida tropicalis MYA-3404; assembly: GCF_000006335.3. Lineage (NCBI taxonomy): Eukaryota > Fungi > Ascomycota > Pichiomycetes > Serinales > Debaryomycetaceae > Candida > Candida tropicalis. Next base: position 152,914 of record NW_003020055.1, on the reverse strand, counting down.
ATATATGGCCAATCCAAGGCACAAGAGGACCGACGGAGTGGTGGGAGATGAGCGGCGCTTTCCTTTTTCTTTTTCTTTTTCTTTTTCCATTTCCTTTTTCCATTTTGCCATTCTCTTTTTTTTTTTTGGCTCAGTTTCATATCCGCCCTGGACACATAAGCAAGAATCTAAATTAAAAAAGTAATGATACCCAAATTCAGTATAATAATCACGTAGATTCTCCCATTTCTATTTCATTCCCTTGAATTTTTTTTGATTTTTGTTTTTGGATGAAAGTTTCATGATCTACTTTTTTTTATTTTATTTTTAGTGATATCATTCTAAACATTTATTTTATCAAAAGGTCATTTACAACAGTTGTTATTATTATTTAGCACAGCATTTTATCTGTACCTGAACTGCTTTACTGTCTGAATATTTGATATCATTTATTCTTGATAAACTTAGCCTTATTTCATTTCAGATTCCCTGACATATCTTCAGATTATTATTATTATTATTATTATTGTTGTTACTACTATTGTATTGTTTTGTTAAACACCGAAACGAAACCGTGAGAAAATCAAGCAAGGGAAAAAATCAAATAATAAAATAAAAAGTTCCAATCAGTATAAAATATTTCATAAATTTCTTACAACCAATTTTTTTTTTTTGGATTTTTGATTTTTTGAAATTTTTTTTGAATTTTTTGACAACCATTTATTACCATTTGCATATTAATTATTACAACCACATATTAACTATTATATTATCATGTCTCCAAAAGCTCATGCGGATAAGCCGAGTGTTGCAACTACTTTACAACTACCAGCATATGACAATGACGACCAATCGTCTATTCATTCAGATACACCATTAAATAAAGATACAAAGGGTAGCCCTGTCGAAAACACCACCACCGATCTAAGCGATTTTGAACATTATCTTCCTAGTACTTCCAACAACAAGGGCCACAAATTAGGCGCTATCCATTCTGCAAAACACACAAATATACTATCAAGAAGCTCAACAAGGCAGTTGCAGCTGAATTTCCCAATTTCATTAGAACAATTATCCAGTTTACATGATCCAAAGTCTTTGAAAAACTTGTATGAAATAGGCATTGACAGGTTGATGTCTAGTTTACACACTTCCTCAAGCGGGTTGAATGAAAATAACCAGGGCGATTAGTCCTGCGAAGAGAATATTTTGTGCAACAATACTACAAAAGTCAAAAACTTTTCTTCAGTTGTGTTGGGAGGCTTTAAAGGATAAAGTCTGGTCATATGTGTATGCAGCCGTTGTTTCATTGGCTCTAGGGTTGTATGAGACTTTCGGAAGTGGTACCCATTACGATGACGAAGGTAAACCAATACCAAAAGTTGACTGGGTTGAAGGGGTGGCCATTTTGGTTGCCGTCTGTATTGTTGTTTTGGTTGGTGCTGCCAATGACTACCAAAAAGAGCGACAATTTGCTAAATTGAATGCCAAAAAGGAAGATAGAGAATTGATTGTTATAAGAAATGGCGGTGAACAAAAATTGATTTCCATTTACGATTTATTGGTTGGTGATGTCATTAATTTACAAACTGGTGATGTTGTGCCGGCTGACTGTATCTTACTTCAAGGTGAAGTTGAATGTGACGAAAGTGCTTTAACTGGTGAATCTCATACTATAAACAAAGTCCCTGTTGATGAAGCATTACAAATTTATGAAAGCAAGTTACCAACCGATGAAGATCTCGGAAGTACGACTGTTAAATTTCGTGATCCATACTTAATATCTGGTGCTAAAGTGTTATCCGGTTTGGGTAATGCTGTTGTCACTGCTGTCGGTACTAATTCTATTCACGGTAGAACTATGATGAGTTTAAATCACGAAGCTGAAACTACACCAATGCAAGTTAGATTGGATAATTTGGCTGAAGGTATTTCCAAATACGGTTTCCTTGCTGCAATCGTGTTATTTGTCGTTTTATTTATCAGATTCTGTGTTGAAATTGCTCCAGGTGGTTCTCTACATGATGTAAACTCAACCGATAAGGGTAAAAGATTCATTGATATCATTATTACTGCTGTCACCATTGTTGTTGTTGCTATTCCAGAAGGTTTACCATTGGCCGTTACCTTGGCTTTGGCATTTGCCACTACTAGAATGGCACAAAATGGTAACTTGGTCAGAGTTTTAAAAAGTTGTGAAACCATGGGTGGGGCAACTGCTATTTGTTCTGATAAAACAGGTACTTTAACTGAAAATAAAATGAGAATTGTTAAAGGTTTCTTTGGATTGAACAAATCAAATGAACCGTTGGAATTCAATGATACTGCTACAAACCAACACGACCCAACTTCATTAGATGTTCTTGAACAAATCACACCGGAATTGAAAGTTTTTTTGACTACAAACATTACCCTTAATTCCACTGCATTTGAAAATTCCGAGTATGATGAAGAAAAGGCTAAGCTTGCTAAACAAAAACCAGTTCAAAAAAGTTTTCTTGCCAGTCTTTTCAAAAAGGGTCCACAATCTAACAAGTTTGAACAAATGGGTACTGTTGATGAACCATATTTGGGTAACAAAACTGATTCTGCTTTGCTTATTATGGCCAAAGAAAAGTTCCATACTTTTTCTTCTGGATCTTTAGATACCATCAGACACAATAATGCCACTGACATTGTTCAAGTTATTCCATTTGAAAGTTCCCGTAAGTGGGCTGGTGTTGTAATGAAGATTACAAACGGTTACCGTGTTTATGTCAAAGGTGCTGCTGAAATTGTGTTCAAGAACTGTGGATACGAAAATAATGTTAACGATGAATTGATCAAGTTGGACAGAACCAAACGCGAAGATGTCTTGTCCAAGATTGATGAATATGCCAACGATGCCTTGCGTGCCATTGCTTTGGGACACCGTGATTTTGTTGGTATTGATTCTTGGCCACCAAAAGAACTTTCCTTGGAAAATAATAACAAGGAAGCCGATGCCACTAAATTGATTGATGTTAGTTCTGCTGCCAGTGAAATTCACAAGACATTTGTTCTTGATGGTTTGGTTGGTATTCAAGATCCATTGAAACCAGGTGTTGCCGAAGCTGTTTTGCAATGTAAACGTGCCGGTGTTACTGTTAGAATGGTCACTGGTGATAATATCAACACTGCCAAATCCATTAGTAAAGAATGTTTCATCCTTACCCCTGATGATTTATCCAATGAATATGCCTGTATGGAAGGTCCTGTGTTTAGAAAATTGTCTCTTGAAGATAGAAACAAGATTGTTCCTCAATTGAGAGTTTTGGCTAGATCTTCTCCAGAAGATAAGCGTATTCTTGTTGATACTTTAAGAAAATCGGGTGAAGTTGTTGCTGTTACTGGTGATGGTACTAATGATGCTCCAGCTTTGAAATTGGCTGATGTTGGTTTTTCCATGGGTATTGCCGGTACTGAAGTTGCTCGTGAAGCTTCTGATATTATTTTGATGACTGATGATTTCACTGATATTGTTCAAGCTATCAAATGGGGTAGAACTGTGGCCACTTCTATCAAGAAATTCATTCAATTCCAGTTGACTGTTAATATTACTGCTTGTGTCTTGACTTTTGTTCT